>NW_024868580.1:39291-76551 GCF_013358625.1 Macadamia integrifolia | reverse complement strand
GTGCATGATTCGCTGTCAACACTTTCAGAAAAAATGCTTTCTTTATGAGATCAATACAGCTGGAAATTTACAATGATAAGAAAAGACTACTAGAATCAATAACATAAAGAAGGCTTACCATTACTCATAGTCACAGCATGAAATTTTATTATGTTAATTTGGTATTGAATTAAATAAATTATCATCACTACCCAAAAAAAAAAAAAAAAGAAGTTGCATTTTTCCAGTTATTTTATTCATAACGCATAAGTAACCTTTGCCAAAAAACCTGTGTTCTTTGTTTTCTCTCACTATATAGGCTTTTAAATTCCACGAAAGTTGGTGCTATTTTCTTATTTTTTCAGTTTCAAGTAACATATCCAGAAAGATGTACTTCACATTTTCTGAGCTAACTTTTGACCAAGCCCTGAGCAATGTCCCAGAATTTTCAATTTACCACGACAATGCAATTTCTTAATCACAATTCCAATTCCATATATTAACCTTTTTGCTAACGACGGGTATCCAGGCCTTTGGCCTGACTATTTCCACAGGTCCATATTGATCTCACAACCGCATGAACCGGGTCATACCGGGGTTGAATGAGAACCATTCAACTTTCACTAAAAGCAGTGAAGCAGTGAAGAGCAGTAAACACCCCCGTGTAAGTGGCACCAAAGAGGTAAAAAGAGTCGAACTCAGAACCACACACTTCCTGAGGCGAAGGTCCCTTGCCAACTCGGCTACCCCCTCGGGGTTGAATTCCATATATTAACCATAGAATTACCATGCAAAAAAATCAACACTGCCTGTCTATTACCAATTTCTTCTTTTTTTTTTTTTTGGTATTGTTTACTCAGAATGAAAAACTCTTTTTTTAAACCCTTATCTTTTAAGTTCATAGACAAAAAGAATAGTACATGCTAACCACCTTCCAAATGCAAGTGCCCTCATGATTATAACATGTAAGTATGAGATCCTGTAAGTTGAATTTCACAAACTAGAGAGCCCATGTTCCAGATCCAAATTTCATATGTTTACATATTACATTTACATCTAGGTCATGGTAGCCTTCATCTAAGAAAAGGAAAAAAAAAAAAAACAGTTTTTACAGTAATCTCCAAGGTAATCATAAATTTGGAAATGGAGGACCAGAAAACAGACCTGGTCACCTGAAGTTGCCCAACGTGTCCCATGAAGCCCCAAGATTGGTGGGTTTGAACCAAATGAGAACTCCTGCAGTTCAATCTTTTCCTAAAAGTAGAATATAAAAAATAAAAATTTTAATAAACATGTGGCTGTTAATCAAAAATCTCAATCATTAACCAACGTAGATATTGACACTTACTATAAGCCTTGGTCTCCGGTGTTTTAAGCGTTTCTGCAAAAAAAGGGTTTATCTAATTACTAAAATAAAATCAAATGTTATCACAGAAACCAATATTTGATATAACATGTAGGATCTATATAGAATTTTTTTTAGCTCAACAATCTTTACTTAACATGGTTGCCAATAATTTTGGATCATCACACAAGTTTCCATTAGATGAACAAGAATGGAAATCATTGATACTCGCAAAACTACGTAATTGAAATTAATTTTATGATGGATAAAATCTTGATATTAAAACCGCTAATACATCACAGATTAAAGTAAAATAATATGATCTCTCTCCAAACATTTGCTAGGTAACATTAGCAAATTTCACAATATTCAAGGTTTTCTTTCCTTTCTTTTTCTTTGCATCCTCAATGCTGCTGATAAAAAGTTCAAGGACATCAAGAAGCGTGTAATTACCTGGTGGGGTATTCTAATCACATAAGGATTAGGGTTAGAAAACCTCATGTAATCCAGGATCGTAGGGACAAGGGACTCAAAATTGAAACCAAAATTTAGCAACTTCCCAAATAGTAACAAGATTTGAAACTTCCAGAATTAGAAAGTAGTAGAGAAACTGAAACCAAAATTAGAAGCTAAGGGAGAAAGTTCAGAAACAACAATTAAACCATGGAATATCAGGTGAAATCTTTAAATAATCCAATAATTAATCAATAGCCAAAGCTTGAAGATGAGAGAGAAGGGAGGGAGATGATGGAAGAAGAAGAAGATGAGAGATTTCAAAACCACGATAGACTCTGAATTGTGCTATAGCCTCCCAACCTTTATTTATAAGACTTGGTATTACAAGTAGACTCCAAGTAGGATTCCTACTTTCAGTACACAACTAAAAAGGAAACTAAAATAAACCAGGAAACTGAAGTAAACACAACACGATAGGGGCAATGCCCCTGTCGTGTCTAACTACCAATAAAAAATAAAGTAAACACAACTTAACAAAAGCAAAATTGAAAGTGGATATAGAAAACAGAAACCAATGGCAGCAGGATCAGTCAAACCAACCAGGATGTGTTTAAGTCAGCAAACAAGCACCAGAAAAAAGATTCAGTAACTACCAATCTTAGATTCCAGAAATAGTAACTTTCAGGTTGCATAGAACAGAATTACTAGCTTGTAGGAAAATGGAAAGTAAGAAAGAAAGCACTGCTGTGACAGCAGTTCGATGGGGCAGCAAACTGCCTACACAATCAGGAAGCTATGAGGCACATTGGTGGGTTGTATAGGTAAGAAACTTGACCTGAAACCTTACAAAAAACTGTCAAGGATAAGTGATTAATATAAGAACTTCAGGTGACAAACAGAACAGGTAAACTAAAATGCACAGAATGGAAGAATAGAGATCTGGCCTATAGAAGAACAAAAGAAGAAGGAAAAAAAAAAAAAAAAAAAAGTAGAAGATAAAAGAATAGAAGAAATGATATGTTAGGCCTATCACCTAACTGCGGAGAAGGAATTCAACCAACTCCAGCCTTTGCATCCCACCACGGTTTCCCTACTACATCCCACAGTACAGCAGCTTTGAATCCACAAAACCATGTTCCGTCTCTCACAGAACTCACAAGATCAAAGCTAAATTATTCTCAAATCAATGGTAGTGGGTATAATCCCCCACTCTTTACTTATAACTTCAATAAAATAAACAACATAGGAAACCCCTATGTATGGTAGGTAGAATCCCTTACTACTTAAGTCTCTCTTCAAAAAAGAAAGTTATTCTAGAATATTACAATATAAGAACTAACTATTTAATCCCATACAGGACTTAAATCCCTAACATTTGGGCTTATAGAATTGGCCCATTACAATGGTAAACCCAAAACTATAAAGCCCATGGCCCATACAACCCATTGGGCATTTGAATTAAGCATATTAATCTGTTCTCGGTCCTGTTTGATGGCCTGGTTTGTTGTTGGCCTTCTTTATTTATTTATTTATTCATTTATCATTTTTCTTTTTTTTTGGGGAACTACATCATTACCCCTAGCCGAAAAAATCTCAGAAGAAAGACGTATTAGAAAAGCAAGCATCCATAGATAGTCTTTATTAACCCAAGAAAAGTCTACGATAGGGTCTCTAGAGATTTAATCTAGCATATTCTAGAGAAGAGAGGGTATCAAGTAAATATGTGGACACAATCAAAGATATGAAAGATGATGTGGTAACTAGCATAAAGACAGTGGGGGGTCAAGGTAGTGAATTTCCAATTACAATTGGGTTACATCAAGGATCAGCCTTAAACCTTACATGTTTGCACTTATCATGGATGATATAACCATAGATATTCAAGATGGGGTTCCTTGGTGTATGTTTTTAACTAATGATATTTTTCTGGTGGACGAGACAAAAACAGGGAGGAGCTATGGAGATCAAACTTGGAATCAAAAGGTTTTCAGATAAGTAGAACAAAGACGGAGTATATGGTGCGTAACTTTAGTCACACTAGGATGGTTAATGAGGTGATGAATATTGATGAGAGGAAGATTCTACAAAGTGATAATTTTAGGTATTTAGGTTCAATCATAAGTAAAGAAAGTGATATAGAGTTTGATGTAGCTCAGAGAATTAAAATAGGTTGGTTGAGGTGGAGAGGGGCATTTGGAGTATTGTGTGATTGGCGTATTCCTTTAAAGCGACATACAACCGGCTATGATGAATTGTGCGGAATGTTGGGTAGTTAAAAGTGTCATATAAATAAACTAAGTATAGTAGAGATGAGGATCTATGGCAAAACTAGGAAAGACAAAGTAAGGAATGACCATATTAGAGCTGAGTTGGGTGTAGCCCTAGCCCCCGACACATGATAAGCTACGAGAAAGTCATTTGAGGTGACATGGACACATTCAACGGAGGCCGTCGGATGCTCCAGTTCAGAGTAGTGATTTGATACAGATTGAAAGATCTAAACAAGCTAAGAACATGCAAAACATAACCCTAGGAGAGGTGGTGAGGAAAGACATGCATAGCCTAGGCCTTCTACCATGTAGAACTTTGAATAGAGCCAATTGGAGGGCAAAGATCCATGTAGCCAACCCCATTTAGTCGGGATAAGACTTATTGTTGTTGTTGTATTCATTTTCTAAAGGTTTTGCATAAATATTCCAACTTGCACAATGCATTATGACACGTGTAAAAGAAATTAATTCTAAGTACTATAACTTTAAGACTTCACAAACATTTCAATAACTTCCCATTTTTCAATTAAAATATGTTATACGAATGAACTAGACTCAAAAGGCATTAACAACATTATAATGGAAAAGCAACATCTAGAATTTGAAGAAATGACAGAAATACAAAAAATGTAAAGAGACGGAAAATGGTTATAATACCTCAACATCATTATTTTAAAAATGTCATGCAAACTAAAAGTTTCAATGGCACGTATTCAAACACAATGTTAACATAGAAGGGCAGAATAACTTGATAGGGGGTGCGGCTGACTTCATTGAGCCATAATGGCAATGGTTAATGATGACACACGTGATGAATAAAGATAAACTCCAAATTGTCAACATATTGTTGCTAGTACTTGTAATTGATGACATATGTGATGAATAAAGAGCTCCAAATTGTCAACACATTGTTTCTTGTACTTGTAATAGTGATTATTATAATAAAGGAACCCCATGCTTTCTTATAATAATCCATTTGTCCAATACATCATGAGAATATTCCTTCTCGAGTAGCATGAAAAAAGAGAGCAGAAAATAACATTCCAAATTCACTTCATTTGGTCTTTTCTTTGACGGTGGTGGGCTGATATCAGAAATTCAATTTAATGAGCAAGTGACTCAGTATTGTCATCAACAACCAGTAAGAATTATACATAACTAATTCTATAATCAATAAAAGGAAGTCTGGCAAAGATGAAAAAATGGAGTTCTGTAACCTTACAAATAGGAAAAAGAAACAGAGACAACGACAAATAGTAACATGCACTAACATGAGTGAAAAATGTAGGGAGACCTTCCAGACACAGTGCTAAGGGACCATCATGTCACTATTATGGAGTACCATTCTAAGAAGAAGAAGATTCATCAATCAAACCAAAAAAGTGCTCACCTCAACAATAGATAAAAACCTTAGTGAAAGTTTTGGGTTTATGAACTCAGACCAAACTTCCATTAAAAGCTTGTTCAGCCACTCACAGTGCTCTATTGCTGTCATGGGCTGTAAAACAAACGCGATTCATGGAATTGAAATAAGACAACATATATAAGATATGTAAGTTAATTAGGGGAAAGAAAGGTACCGATTTGTTCAATGTGAACTGTTTCCAATTCCTTTTAAGGTCTTCTACTAAAACCTGGCGTTGATAACTTCCATACTGCACGTGAAAAGATTAATTTCAATGTGCAACATAACTCAATCTAACATCGTACAGAATGTGCGACATAACTCAATCATCTTTCTTCCCTCTTTCCAAACCTTGAAATTTGAGGAGAAACAAAAGGAGAAGAGAATAATTCCTCAAAATTTACAAAAAAGAAATAGTGCTAGGAAATAAGTAACATGGTTATGCCGGTTGATCTTCCGTTTGCATGTTTCAGTAAAAACCCAACACATAACTTTGTACATACATTGATTCTAATATATTATTTTTCAAGAGAAGAAATCCTGTATCCCTCAATCAAGTTTGTCAAATATGCAAATTCGTACATATCTTAGACAGTAAGGCGCCGTATTGGGAGCCAACAGGTCTGGATTTTGAGTTGTCAATCTCATTAAAACATGACATGTGGTTCCAATTTAAAAAATTGCACTAATAACCATCCTTCAATGGGTTCATATAATCAAATCTTGTGATGTACCCCAATCTTTCAGGTTTAATCCCATCATATCAACCAAAAGCACGTAAAGCCACATTCCCATTAGTAGGCAAGATCAGGTTTTTTTTTTTTTTTTTTTTTTTTCAGAGTGAACTGATACATGTAGCAGGCAGCATAGGGGCTCAACCCGAAGATCTCTCCCACATGAAGGATCCTCATGACAACCGAATCTACAAGAGAATTCAAAATCAGATAGGGAGGGAGGATAATATATTTAAAGGTTTATGTAGAAGTAAGAATAAACTGATGCCATGCTGAGATCCAGCTAAAGCTTAAAGACACAGCTGACTGGTGTAGCTGCTTCCATTAAGACCTCTTGCAGGAAGAGAAGATTGCAGCAATATGCTCTTTCCCTGCCTCTATTTTGGCTCTAGCTTTTCATCTTCAAATAGAGGCAGGGGAAGAGAATATTCCCTTGATGCTAAAGCCTCTAATTTCATCTTCAAATTAGAGAGTGGACCTTGGTGCAACAGTAAGGTTGCTCCATTGTGACCAGGTAGTCGCAGGTTCGAGTCAGGACAGCCTCTCCGCAAAGAGGGGGTAAGGCCGCGTGCACTATGACCCTCCTCAGACCCTGCAGTAGTGGGAGCCTCGTGCACTGGGTATTCCCTTTTTTTTTTTCATCTTCAAATTATTAAGAAAAAGTTCCTTCAGATTTTATTTTTTATTTTTTGTGCAGATTTTCTCACTTATGGATCTGGTTCCCAGCTGATATTTGGACAACTCATGTGTCAAATAATTCAATTTTTCAAATATTCCAAACAGATTTTTGTATGTACCTCGGGGATCATTCTTTAAACATATCAGAGAAAAAAGAGAAGACTAGAAAAGAAACCAAGATGGAGGTTGGAGGAACTATTACAGGAGTGGAAACAATTGGAAGTGACTATGATGCTAAAAGGCAGACTGAATGAGCTACATACTTTATTGACTTTAATTGTCAAATGGTATTGTTGCAATATAAAAACCTTGTAACCAAAACCAGAAACCAGAAAAGAGAAGAAGAAGAAAAGAAAGAGAGACCGAAAGGTGTCCAGAAACAGAGCAGCCTGTGATCAGTCCAGAAGGATCTGATCGCAGGTCAATATAGTGTATATATATAGCATAAAACAAAAGCAGAAAGTACAGAAAATCCCCTCACTAAGCCGCAACCCTAAAACACCCAAATATGGACCCGATAGAACCAAAAGACCCCTATCGGGTCCAGGTTTTGACGCTAATCCCTTATCGGGATTAGCACTAATTCTCAGCACTCCTCCTCAAGCTGGAACATACACATCACCCATACTCAGCTTGGAACAACCACTACGAAAAATGGAGGCAAACAAGGACTTAGTGAACATGTCAGCTAACTGATCCGATGAAGGAACAAAAGGAGTTTCAATCAGCCTCTTCAGAACAGCATCACAAACAAAATGGCAGTTCACTTCTATGTGTTTGTTTCTCTCATGGAAGACCGAATTACTAGCAATATAAACCGCAGCTTGGTTGTCACAATACATTTTCATTGGCTTGGTCATTGGAAACCCCAGCTCCAAAAGTAACGACCGCAACCACATCAACTCAGCAGTGGTATGAGCCATGGCTTTGTACTGAGCTTCTGCACTAGACTGGGCAATAGTAGTCTGCTTCTTGCTGCGCCACGTAATAAGATTACCTCCAACAAAAATGCAGTATTCAGTAGTAGATCTCCGATCACTAGCAGAGCCAACCCAATCAGCATCAGAATACCCCACTAGGTCCATATGTCGATTAGGACAGTAAATCAACCCTTTTCCCGAGGCACCTTTAAGATAGCGAAGAACACGAACAACAACATCCCAATGTGCTTTCTGAAAAGACTGCATGAACTGACTAAGAACTCCAATGGCATAGGAAATATCAGGATGAGTCACAGTGAGGTAAATCAACTTGCCAATCAAGCTCCTATACTGATGCACGTCCTGGAGGGGTTCACCATCATCCACACCAAACTTTTGGTGAGGATCCAGAGGAATATCAACAAGTCTGGATGCAAACATCTTAATATCAGATAGAAGATCCACCACATACTTATTTTGAGATAGACCGATCCCTTTCTTGCAACGGATTACCTCAATCCCAAGGAAATAATGAAGTTGACCTAGATCCTTTGTCTGAAAATGGTGTTGGAGATGATCTTTAACTTCAGAAATTCCTGCCTCATCATTACCAGTCAAAATAATGTCATCAACATATACAACTAAGACAACCAACTTATCACCTCTACGACGAACAAACACAGAATGATCAGAATAACACTGAGAAAAACCACAAGTAACTATAGTAGCACTGAACTTGTCAAACCATGCCCGAGGAGACTATTTCAGCCCATATATAAACTTGTGTAAGCGACACACGACCTTTACTCTCCCCCTGAGCAATATACCCCGGAGGTTGCTCCATATACACCTCTTCCAGTAAATCACCATACAAGAAGGCATTCTTGATGTCCAACTGATATAAGGACCAATTAAAGTTGACAGCAAGAGAAATAAGAAGACGAACAGAATTCACTCTAGTAACCGAGCAGAAGGTCTCAAAGTAATCAACACCATAAGTCTGACTATACCCCTTAGCAACCAGACGGGCCTTCAACCACTCAACAAAATCATCAAAATGATACTTAACAGTGTACACCCAGCGACACTTCACCAGATCCTTACCAGGAGGTAAAGCTATCAGACTCCAGGTACCACGACTCAAAAGAGCATCCATTTCTACATCCATTGTAGCCTTCCATCCAGGGATATAAAGGGCCTCAGTATGGGTACGGGAAATAGGGTTAGTGGAAAGGGATAGGGCAAGACCATGGATAGGAAACGAAAGATGAGATAAAGACACAAATCTATCAATAGGATACACAACCATAGATTTGTGAGTCCAAGAACGAGTACCTTTCCTGTGCGCAATTGGTAAGTCATCAGACGGAGGAGGAAGAGGAGCTTCACCTGAGGAAGACGACAGTGGAAGGAGTGAAGCATCTAGAATAATTGTCTCGCCACTTGGCTGGCCAATCTTCTTCCTGCACTGATAAACTTGTAGAGGAGGGGAGTCACTGGCACCAGGAGCATCAGGGAAGGGTATAAGGGAGGGTATGAGTGGAGGAGATGGAGAAGACCACTCTACACTAGACAAGAGCACTGGAGGAGGGTAGAATGAAGTACCTTCAAAGAAGGTCACATCGGCACTGACAAAGTTCCTGTGTACTAGGGTCATAACACGTATACCCTTTCTGAGTATGTGAATAGCCCAAAAAAATACATTTAGTAAACCTAGGGGACAACTTATCAACTTGCATATGCAAATTATGAACAAAGCACACACCCAAAAACCCGAGGAGGAACAGGAAAACTCGGTAAATTAGGGAAGATAACAGAGAAGGGAGATTTTTCAGACAAAACAGAGAATGGCATGCGATTAATCAAATGACATGCAGTTAAGATACCATCACACCAAAAATGCTTGGGAACATGCATATGCAACATCATGGCTCGGGCAACCTCCAAGAGGTGCCGATTTTTGTGCTCAGCTACTCCATTTTGCTATGGAGTATAAGCACAACTAGTTTGGTGGATCATCCCATGAGTATCACAAAAATCAAAAATATCAATTTGAGCATATTCTAAAGTATTATCAAAACGAAAGATTTTAATAGGAATGCCAAACTGAGTCTTTATTTCATTATGGAATTTTTTGAATGCATGTAAAAATTCAGATCTGTCCTTTAACATGTAAAGCTAAGGCAAGAATGATCATCCACAAATGTCACAAAATACCAAAACCCAAATCTATTACTGACTCGGCAAGGCCCCCATATATAAGTGGACTAAAGAAAATAAAGACGGACTACGAGACACAGAGTGAGATGGGAAAGACACACGGTGATGTTTTCCCAACTCACAAGCCTCACACTCTTAGGAGCAGACTTAAAACTAGAAAATAAACGTTGTAACCTAGAAAGCGACAAATGACCTAAACGACAATGCCATTGGAAAGGAGTAACATCTCCCACAGTCGTAGCAGCAACAGAAGAGGTAGGACAACCGCTGTTGAGGTAATATAATCCATTCTTTTCACACCCTCCACCAATCGTCTTCCTCGTGTGAAGGTCCTGAAAGACACAATAAGAAGGAAAGAATCTTATTGAACAATTTAACGAATTAGTTAATTGAATCACCGAGAGAAGAATTAATGGAAATTGAGGAACATGTAAGACAGAAGATAGGTTTATGGATGGGGTAGGTGAAATAAAACCACGCCCTAGAACCGGTGTTGAAGCACCATTAGCAAGGATCACAGAATTCGAACTGAAACTAGTAGAAAAATTCTTAAAAAGTGATGACTTACAGGTCATATGGGTAGAAGCACCTGAATTAATGATCCAGGGGGTAGATGTAATAGTAAGAATGGCCGAGGTACCTGTGTGGGATAGGGTAGCAATGGATGTAGACGCACCATTAGATGTATTAGAAGATGCCTTAAGAGTGTGCAAGCGCCGGAGCAACTGATTGATGTCATCGTGCAGACTAATAGAGGAATCTTCTGAAGAAGGTGTAGGCTTAGTAGCAACCAGAGACACAGTGTCAATACCATCATCCGACACTGCATGATTGGCCAACTGGGTTACCCATTCTGGCTTGCCACGCTTTGCCCAATAAGTCTCCATTATATGATTAGACTTCCATAGTATATGCGCACTGTCAAGCAGCATGATCAGATGTTTGTCCAGTAGAACCCCTACCAGCAAAGCCACGTCCGCCCCCACGACCACGACCACGACCACGGCCACGGTTAGCAACAAAAGCAAAGTTGTCTTTCGAAGACTGATTAGGCTTGGTGGAGGAGGTGATACGTTGCAACCGAGAATAGGCATCATTCAAAGTAGGAACCGTGTCACTCGCAAGTAAGTGACCCTTCACAACCTTCAGATCATTATTCAGACCAGCCAAGAACTTGGAGACAAAAAATTCATTATGTTGAGCCTTCAGCTTGTCAATATCAGTGGTCAAGGGCTAGAAAACATTGAGTTCTTCCACCATTCCCCTAAATGTACTGTAATACTCTTAAAGAGATTTATCAGATTGGCGAAACTGAAATAGTTTCTCATAAATATCATAAATTTTTGTTCAAGTTCTTTTCCTGAGAGTAGGTTTCTTGCAAATTATCCCATACTCCCTTTGCAGTAGAATGGAACATGACATTGGCAACTACATTAGGTTCCATAGTATTCCATAACCAGATTAAAATAAGAGCATTCTCCTTCAGCCAGTTATCATAATCAGTGTCAAAAGATAAAGGTGGATCAGAAGTGGTATACTTGAGTTTTCCCTTGGCCATCAGATACACTTTTACTGATTGAGCCCACAGAAGGTAGTTGGAATTACCCTTGAGCTTGACGGAGGTAATCTGGACATTAATGTTGTCCGAGGTAGAAGAGGCAGTAGTAGGGGTGGTAGTAGTAGGAGTAGTCATGTCTTTGGTCTCAGCCATGAGGATCAATCAATAATCAGCCACAAATCAGATCTGAAAAACCAGCAGTAGCAACCAATCGGACTCCACAAACACCAAAAAAAAATTGATCCGATAGGGGCAGCAGTTAGGGTTGAACCAGCCTTGATAGAAGACCAACCAAATCTGGTCGAGAAGGTAGTAGTATAGGAAGATAAAACAGCAGACAGCAGCACTTCAATATCAACAGTTACTCAGTCCATAAATAGGGGCAGCAGCAATAAATACTGCAGAAACAGGGGTAGCAGCCCTAAAAACAGGGAGGGAGACATCTCGACCTCAACCAATACACATCCTAATCAAGTAATAATAAAAAAGAGACCTAGTTTTTTCTTATGTTATGATCACTAGGTCAACCAGGTAATAGATGCAGCAAGGAGGTGGCTGCATACCAGAAAAACAATACTGCTAGGTCAAAATCAGCAGCAATAATCTGTACTTAGCCAATCGATGTGATTTAAACCTGCTCTGATACCATGTTGCAATATAAAAAACTTGTAACCAAAACCAGAAATGAGAAAAGAAAAGAAAAGAAGAAAAGAAAGAGACCGAAAGCTGTCCAGAAACAGAGCAGCCTGCGATCAGTCCAGAAGGATCTGATCGCAGGTCAATATAGTGTATATATATAGCACAAAACAAAAGTAGAAAGTACAGAAAAGCCCCTCACTAAGCCGCAACCTAAAACACCCAAATATGGACCCGATAGGACCAAAAGGCCCCTATCGGGTCCAGGTTTTGACGCTAATCCCTTATCGGGATTAGCGCTAATTCTCAACAGGTGTGCAGGAGGGTATTTGTAGACAACTAACAAACACTGGAAACCAATATCACTCATTTGTGATTGCTTACATATGCGAAGGGACCTCCATCCTAATCAGTCGAGGAAAACGACAGCTACATTAAGACACACCATTCCCAACGAGGAAAAAAAAATTGTGGATACTCTTGTAAGCTCAGAAATCCTTTAAAGTAAGAGGCAGAGTGTTGCTAAGCTGGAGAGAATCTGAACATCCAACTAAGGAAATTCAGGAAATACAACAAAAAAAGAACAATAGATAAACCACTTGTGCCACAAAGCATCAAAGCTAATGT
Organism: Macadamia integrifolia; assembly: GCF_013358625.1. Classification (NCBI taxonomy): domain Eukaryota; kingdom Viridiplantae; phylum Streptophyta; class Magnoliopsida; order Proteales; family Proteaceae; genus Macadamia; species Macadamia integrifolia. The sequence continues at coordinate 63,723 of NW_024868580.1, read as the reverse complement.
TAAGTACAAAATATGCAGGACCTAATAATCCCATGATCCTATGCTTATAGAAACAGCAATACAGAGCAGCCAACTAGGGTAGACGTGGAACAGTAATAGAGAACAAGCTACAGTGGAACAAATAGTAAACCATTACAATCAGCAGCAAATAATTTTCAGATTAATGTATAACTTTGCGGGGAACGTGACACCACTCGAAAAGATTTGATTCAATAATATTACGCAAAGCTAGGTATCAGCAGACAGCAATTATGATAATGTCAAAAGTACCAACCCACAGAGGTGAAATTCAGGTTCACTTTTGTAATTACCTGGTACAAGAAAATTCACAACTCCCTACTCGTGAAATTCAATTAAAAGCAAAAAATCATAATTAGGAATAAACATAAAAGGTTGTAGAATCCAACAAACTGAACACCAAAAATTCAACTCACAACCACAGACCCACTTAAACTTCTCTCCAGAAAGGCAAAATTTTCAGTTCACAGTACCAGGTAAATTCAATCAGAAGACATTCGGAACATAACCCCATCTTAGACAAAAAGAAGGCAGGCAACAAATTGCAATCCCAATTCAGGGGAATAAAAAGAAATTCACAAAAAGGGAAGGGGAGGACAAAAAAGAGCAGACCTGAATGGTTGCCCATACAGTGACAATAAGGGGAACCCAATTGGAAAAGGGCAGGATCCATCGCTCCACGGCCCAGCCAAACAGCACCAACGCAACAATAAAGTGAAACATAGGCCTCTCAGCCATTAAATAATTGAAAAACTGTACAAACTCATCAACAAAACGATCCCTCATCTTTTTTTTTCTCGCCATTTCAAAAGACAACCCCCAAAATCCAGCTCTTTCTTCACCCACCCAGCAACAACAACAAAAACAACTCCTCTACCTCCTTGTCCATGGCTTCCTAAGGTTCCAAGCTACAGAACGCCAGTTTCAGAGAGAAGGAAAAAAACGCAGAAAAAGAAAATGAAGAAACGATTCAAATTTGTAAACAGAAATGAAGAATATTCGAATTTTGCTCTACGGCAGATGAAACAAGTACTGAGTAATATTCCGTAGCAAAAGAAAACTGATGGAATCGGAAGAGACAGAAGAAGAAAAAGAGATTTTTTTTTTTTCTTTCCTGATGGAAAAGTCAAGTTGGCACTCGAGACATGAGACGTTTGTTATGAAAAAATTACGAGATGTACTGTGTGGTGGTGTTTTGTTTGGTGTTAAATTGTAAAGTTGTAAGAGAACCCTTTTAGCTTATTGTTCAGAAGAGGAAATCTGACATCAATTTTTTCTTATTTCTATTCATTTTCTGCGAAATTCCAGTAACTGTAATAAAGGGAATATATCATGTTCATGTGTACCCACTTATCATCGTCATTGTTGACATAAATGAATAGATGATATTATTTTAATTTTCTTTTTTTACTTAATTTTATTTATTTTATAAAACTGAAATGGGTCCCACCATATGAGTTTGACTTGGGAGAGGTTTACAAATGGACAGTCTTGCCGTAAGTTTCATGTTTCTTGGCCGTCCACATCACTGTCAGAGTCATCAATAAGGACAAAAAAAAAAGGAAAAAAAAAAGAGAGACTTTGTTAACATGTCAATTGATCCAACCATGGTTAGACTCAAGCTTGCTATTCCTGGACCTTAGCTCAATTTTGAGATTAATGCGGTTAATGGATCCATTGCTTCTGCACAACAGTTGAAACATGTAGATTCTAATTAACATTAAAGGAGAAGTTTTCTAGGGTTTCATAAACCCCTATAAGGTTTCAGTATGTTTCCCAAAAACACCCTCTTGCATGCATGTGAAACACCGCAATCAAGGGAATCCTTTTTACCAATGGCTTAAGGAAGACTCGTCCTTGGACATATGGGACTTAGTTTTTGGTTTTTCTATCAAAATTAAATCTTATTTAGAACCTAAATCTAGGGAGTATGATTCCTATATATGCACCTATGATAAGAACATTTCCCCTACCATCACTATTCTTTTGTCACATGGACAGTTAGTATGGTTATTCTAATATTTAAATAGAGAGGTCATGATTTGGATTAGCCGCTTGTCAAATTTCAAACCTAATTACATAAAAGGATAATGTTCTTTGTGGGGAACACAACCTTTGTCACAATCTGTCTCTCTCCTCCCTCATGTGAAATGACTTATAGGCGCAATAGAGAGAGACAAACTGTGGGAGGTGCTAGTGGAGGCTGCACTCCCCCACAAAGAACCCTCTTCCTTAAAATTATCCATGTATTGGCATGCATCTCCATGTATATTCACACGTATTTATGATACTCGAACCACTTAACTTTAGATTTGCAAAGCATTATTTTGTCATTTGGAGAATTCTAATGGGCTAAAACTTGACATTTGAATAGGAAATTTAGGTTGCCTTGCTCTAATACCACATGTAGGCCTTTATTTGCTTTTATTTCCCAGTTAACATGAATGTGAAATTAAAACATATAGATGAAACTTACCTCCTTGAGGGCTTAGCATGTCTTGTGAGAGGCCAACCCAACCCATCATTTCCATCACACTTTAGATTGTTTTCTCCAATGACGGGAAGCAGGGTAAGAAATTTTGGTTTCTATGTTTATCATTCTTAGAACATTGGTGGAAATAATGTAATCCCACTAAACCGAAACCAAGGACCCCTTTTAGCATTTTATACCAATTACAGTAACCACCTCCAATCAAGGTGGTTATGAAGTGCTTACCCAACTCCACTTAAACTCATAGTGTTTGTGACTGCTGATGTGGAAATGTAGGCTACACCAGCTTATTTACATGTGAAGAATAGGCCATAGGTTCTTCTCTCAACAAAATTTGAGTCCAACTGATTTACCATGTGATAGAAATGAAACTGCTAAAGTACTATCACCAATGTGGTAACAAGTTAGAACTTTTATTTATTTATGGATCATTTGTTGGTAACAAGTTCGACCCTTCTATTTATTCATTGATCATTGATTATCAGTCCCATCCATATTCAATTTTGCCACTTGGATTTCCATTTACACTTCTATTTATGATGATTTTTTCCATTTACACATGTGTTCATGAGAGAGAGAGAGAGAGAGAGAGAGAGAGAGGGATTTTCGATTCCTATGGACATAGAATTGATACATCGGAAGAATATTTTGTCTTCCAATGTCATTAGTTTAATTGTTTTGCTTCTGCATCTTCCAAATGGAAAAAATATCTCTGAGAATTGTTTCACGGATCCAAAAGAGAAAGCAAGATATGAAATGTACTATCAAATATTCAATATGATTCTGCAAGAACGATTTTCATTCAAGTAAGGGATTCTAGCAAATTGAAAGGATCTTTTAATCAATCTAAAGATAGTTTCCATTCCATTAGTAATGAGGATTTGAAATATCACACATTGATTAATCAAAGGGAGATTCAACAACTAAGAGAAAGATCAATTTCTACCATACTATCTATTGTTTTGGATCTACATACCATTGATTCAATCCAGTCCACTCATTTCATTTAAGACTTTGCAATTCCTTATTCTTTGGGATCTTTCCTTTCTTCAAAAGGAACGAATAGAGATAGAATCAGACTGATTCCCGAAATGCCTTTCTAGATATTCATCAAGTCCTGGCTATTCACAGAGCATTAGAAGTAGATGAATTCTGGAAGATTAATATGAAGCGTATTGTTTGAAAAAGGGGAATGAATCCTATCCAAAATAGAAAATAAAAAATCCTATACAATGTTATAGATTTTCATTAATATTTCTGATCTCCTATTCTACTTTCTTTGTTTCTCTTTTCGGTTTGCACCAAGAGGTGACATGGATTTTCTACTACGCATTATCACGATGGAGGGATGATATAACTGAATATGGGTTAAAGAATGCTACCTACTAGTGTACCCTACACCCACATACATGGGGAAGTGGAGCCAGGGCATGTACATCTTTTCACAGCCTGGATCCACTTCCCCATGTGTATGGGTGTATGATACACTAGGAGAGTAGGAGGTAGCATTTTTTTCCTTTTAAGATATATAAGGGTTACAATCCTATCGGTTTGGCATTCACGTGGGCCAATGGGGCACGTGAGAATCTTCAATGCAGAACTAAGGGGGCAATGGTCTTTTCATGCCCCGCTTAGTCGGTGTTTCCTACACAAGACTTGTAGGGTTCTTTTTCCCTTACAATAATCAAATTTAATCATTTTTCTTACAAAGATAGATTAATTAATTAAATAATTCTTATGGAATTTTAGTGATCATATTATTCTGTTTATATCGTTTGAGAAATAATTAAATTGATGAACTCAATACTTAAATGCAAAATCAATTAGTAAATTAACTAAAATGACCAATAATACTGTTAAGCTTGTCTCGAATTCTTGACCCGTTTTGAAGATTGATCCGCTCCGACATATTTTGGTGGCGACCCGAATGAGAAGTTTTCTGAGATCTATGATGGAAGCAGAGCCCAGCACTGATCTCGTATGGGCGTGCGGGGGCATAGCTCCCTATGGTATGGTTCAACCCAATTGACCGTGACCCGATGGATCGACCCATGACTTGGAAGAGTATATAAAGTACTATCATCTTGTTGAGCAAGTCATTGTAATTTTGGGTTTTTTTGAGGTAGGGTTTCAGGGGGTGTTTTCTCGTCGCTGCTTGGATATAATCTCTCTCTTTTATATTGTGAAACATCTTTTTCACCCAAGGATGTAGCATACCACATCAGTGTGTGAATCTCGTTAAGTCTTTGTGTTGTGTGGATTTAGTTTTATTTATTTTCGTATTTGTTGATATTTGCTATAATAAATACAGTGAACTATAAACTTATCAAAATCTTCTTGAAGTGGTCTACCGTATTGAGGGACTGAAATAAAAGCTCTACACATACACGTAAATGATCCTGATACAAACTAGGGTTCCTTTTGGTTATGGTTCAAGCTCAACTTGTCCATATGCTATGTTTTGAGATTTTAATTTCCACATCCTGATCTCAGGTGATATAAGCTTTAGTACTTACGACAGTTTTCACAGGCTGTTAATCCACCACCGCTTTCACATTGATTTTGAAAAATTTATTTAATTAACCAAGTTGTGAAGCTTTATTTTATTATTTGGTTTGACAGGGGATTATTAAACCCAAAAAGGTAGAAAGAAATCGTATGATGGACTTCACAACTTGGATAAAGAGAAGACTTGATTATTTTATTATTTAATTAATCAAGTTGTGAAGACTTGATTATTATTATTAGGAGGGGAAGGGGTTCAGGCGATCGTGCATGAATCTCATCAACTGACTTGAACAATAGGGGGAGGGTTTTTTGTCATTTCGACATGGGTTTTGTCTCCATCCAAAGTCTGTATGTGACTATGCACCATGTATGGCTATTATAATAATAATAATAATAATAATAATAATAATAATATGTTTTGGGGAAGGATAACGTGGTTGTCAATGGAAACGTACTTCAAAGCATCAACAAGATGGATACTTTTATCTTTTATATGGTGGGTAGTACGAATTTAGTTGTCAGTTTTGGTATTGGAATTAGTATTGGTTTCTATCGATATTGATTTGGGATTGGATTGGCAACAGAGAGGATCAGTGCATATCGATCATTTTAGCCATTTGTTTTAAAAAAAAAGGGAGAGGGTTAGGAATGCTAGCGAGGTGTAATGGAATTAGGAATGCTAGCAGTTTAGTGACCGTCAGATTAAAGTAAAAGATCTCAACCGTTTATAATCGTTGTCCTGCAAAACCACTATCAATACCATCGCTCCACTGTCTTTTTTCCTCCTCTTCTTCTTCTTCTTCTATCTTTCCCCTTCCTCTCCATCTCCGACTCCGTCTCCGACTCCAACTCCGCCTCCCTTCCATTTCCTTGGCCTAAAAAATTCAGCAACATGGTCGCCGAAGCAGTACTTTTCAAAACCGTCCGCTTTCTGACAGCAAATCTGGGACCCTTGGAAAATCTCCCAAACAATTTCTTATTTATTGGACCGTTTTCCTTTTCCTAAAACTCGATATGAAAAGATTGATTGAATCAGATGAGTGCAACTCTTCTACATGTTGGACCAAACTATGCTTCAAATAACACAGCTGACCAAATTGGGAAGATAAGTTAAATGCTCATTGTATTGGTTCAATATGTCTGATCTCAACTATGTCTTCATATAATCCTCGACTCTACTTATGAAGCTTTGATTCAGTTAAAACATGCCCCCATGAAACCATTTCTGAAGTGTAACAAAGATGGGTGATTCAAACCGTTTTGAATTCCATGGAAATCATTTGCTTTTTACAAATAAGCGACCTTTTGGATCTCCGTTGCTCAAGTTCTTATGCTCTTTTGTTTTAAATTTTGAGTATTTTACAAGCCTCATGCCTTTCGCTTCTATTCCTATGCTGAGTCCCGCCTTCAAACTCAGCCAACAACTATGGTTCCTTTTGGGTTGGTATTAAATTTTGATGTGAGAAAGTTCCCAGTTGTAATTGTTTACTCACATCTTCTTTAGATGAAACCCACTGGGTGAATTTTCTGGGTAGACAATTCAGTTTTTGATACCTTTGCATATTTAAAGAAGCAATGATTGATTTTGTTTTGTTGTCCAGGGAAGAGCATTATATGCAGCAGAGGCAGATTGAGATTGAATACGGTGGATGTAGTCGCCGGCAATGGCCATTTTGGTCCTGTGGGCTTCGACTTGGCTGAGCTAATTGTATTGGCAGAGTAGTTCAATGTAAACAAGGTCTTCTCTTACTCTGAGCATGGGGAGGAAGAAACTGTTGGCGGCAGTGTTGGTGGCGATGGAAGTGGTGGATTTGATTTTGTGGATTGTGTGGTATGCTTGTGTAGATTCACGAATGGAGAGCAGGTGAGGAATGAAGGGCAACGATTCAATTACTCTAATCGTACGATCCAAATTTGCTAGCATTCCTAATTCCATTACATCTCGCTAGCATTCCCTTTTTTTTTTTCCCTTAAAATATATATATATATATATATTTATTTTTACTGTTTTACACTTAAAACGATACGGAGAATAGATCCGAATTGATTAAAGATCGGGGATTATTCTCAGCTAATACTAATACAATACAACCAATATAACCAATACGATACTTTTTTTTTTTCCTGCTAAAAATCATCCAGTAGGTCATAACCAATACAATACTTGAAACCATGGTGGGTAATCATTTTACCTCTTATATCTAGACGCAATCTCCACTCACCTACATATGCGGACGGGTCTTTTTTTCTCTAATTTTCTTTACTTGGGCTGTGTTTGGTAGCCAAGAGAAGAAAAGAAAAGAAAAAAAAAAAAAAATACAAGTTTAGGAAATTCTCTTTGCACTTGGTATGTCTTCATTCAAGAGAAGATTCAGCTTTTGAAATTCAAAATTCCTCTTGAGAATTGTGAAGTTTTCTTTTATTCTTAAAAAAAAATTCTTACAAAAAACACAAGAAAACATGAGAAAATATGAAAATATAATAAGACAAAAAATAAATGATTACACAATGATTCCCTATGTGTCTATCTCTCTCCTAAAATTCAAAATTTTTTGAATTTTTTTCTTTTCTTATCTTTTCTTTTCTTCTCTTGGTTACCAACTATACATACTTTTTTTTTTTTTTTTCACCGTTTCATTTTTTTTTTCCTTTACTTTTCTTTCTTAGATTCTTTTTTCTTTTATTTCTTTTTCTTGGCTACCAAACATAACCTTGGTGATAGGGAATGTTTAATTATGATATTTCGATAGGACTTTTGTCCATTACAATAGACCTTTTCTTTTTAATAATAATGCATTTGTCCCTTGGGAAATGAAAACTATCCACCACTTTGTGGTCCCAGTTCCTCAGCGGTTCCTATTTGAGACTTTCTGTTGTATACTGGAGTCGAAAAACTTGGAAATTGGTATGATCAAGGATTCCTCGAAACAACTATCACATTCATTTTATTCTTCTTCGATTCTCAAGTGGTCCACCCATCTTCCCCCACCCTCTCTCTTTTTCTCTTAATATTCCTCAAGCATCTGTGGGATGTACTCTATAGACAGTTTTTTTTTTGGTAAGTACTCTATAGACAGTTAGCTACACATCATCCTTTCTCTTCGGAAGGGCACAAAATGATCAATGCACCTCTCTTGGGGCGTGCATTCTATGTCTAGACATGGCTCTTATATCTCACCTAAAATACACTTAATTGCCCAATAAAGATACATAAATATTGGCAAAAAGTTGTTGGGCATACAATCATTGGATGGAGTTGAAGGAGAGTGCACTGCAGACCCCCATCCCAATCCAATGGCTTTGTGCATGATGTATGACCGTGAACAAAACCCTTACCCTAAACTATTTCTTGAAAAAAAAAAAAAAATTAAAAGGTGTGGAGAGGACCACCAACGGAAGGTTCTAGTTAATAGGTATCATAGGTATCAATATAGGATCGGCTGAATTGACTAACGGTATCAGATAAGGGTAAGATTATCAAAAAACCTTTTTTTTTTAAATAAAGATAAAATTGACCAAACTAAGTCGATAAGGACCAATCCAAATCTGTATCCATAAAAACCGATAACAATCCGATTCACAAGATTTAAAATCCTGGCACCAAACACCGGATTTTCTTTGGTTACTAGCACCACCACAAAAACTGATTGCAAACTAGATCCATGTCGATAGATATTTATATGTTTTGGGTAATTTATTTGATGGAGAGAAGTGGCCCTAGATTATGTTGGAGTGGGAGTGTGACCCCTTTTATGGTGCAAAATTGAACCCCACCACAAACTAGGTAATTTATTTATTTCATTATTTATAGAAAAGAATTTTTTGATTAAAAATCAGCAAATGGAGTTATGGTGTACATGATGATAGACCAGTAGCTCTGCACTTTCTGGTCTCAGTTAGTTGGTGAGCAAGTTCAACGTGCAGCTACTCTTCTGTTTTTTTTTTTTCTCAAAATAACTATAGTTTCAAACTGATTTCTATAGTTTTTTTTTTTTGGTTAATCAAGGTGTGTGGGCTAGTTTACGTGCACTTCGACTAATCCTCTGAAAGACTAGCTCAGTAATCCACCATCACGATCTCCACTTAAATCACATATGCACAGATAGAGAATCGAATCTGAGACCGTGCGCCTATCCACATAATCTCCAATTCATCCTAGCCATATGGGCAACCCATGGATGAGTGATTTCTATAGTTTTCGGTATCAAACATAATTGAATATAACTCTCATGGCCAATGAAAGTGATATGAGTCAATTAAATGATAAGATAGATGCCCATCCTGCTTCTTTAGTATCCAAACAGAAGTAGCTAGCTATCAGTGAGAATAATTGGATGATTATGAATCCATATTACCATTGGTTTAGGTGAGGATGAGGTGAATAAAGTAATGGCAATGTTGAAGGTGGGGTGGCTCTTACCACATGTGTTAGTTATTTTTTCTCGTTGTTGTTAGCTTATTTCTCTTTTTTCTTCGTTTAATAATAAAATGATCTTTTAGTGAAAAGAATAATTCAATAAAGTAAAAATTTCACATGATTGAAATTCGTCACATGGTTATTGTTCGCATTTATAGATATTGTTTAGGATTTTTGTGAAGTTAGGTAAACCCCAAGGGGGTAGCAAAGTTATCAAAAGAGATCTTCATCTCAAGAAGCATGGTGTGTTTAGTGGTATTCACTGTTTTCGGTGAAAGTTGAATAGTTTCCCGGTATAATTCAGTCCATGTGGGATCAGTATGGATTTATAGAAATAGTCAGGCCGAAGGCTTGGATATCCATTTTTAGAGAAAAAAAGAGAAAGAAAAGTTGTGGAGTTAGGCATGGTCAAGGAAAAGATTGTGTTATTCCTAAAATATAAAGTGATTGGGATGGTGATAATCTGTTTTCTTCTCTTGCTTTTGAAGCGAGGTATGAGGACCAGCATTTTTGAAATAGGTCACTAATGGAAAATGCTTTGAGATTGTTAGTTCGAAATTCCAATGTACTTGCTGTCCAAACACTTTAGTAAAGCTACACAAAAAACTAAAGTTGCAATGTTGTCATCATATGTGATTGCTTTGTATCCAAAGGAAAGTAGCGGCTTAAGAAGTTTTTGTTGGGACAATTCCTTAAGTTTCCAGGCAAATAAAGTGACTTGAGGGTGGGGACTGGATTTTCCATAAAGGCGACCTTATGTTACATCGGTCTGGGGGGCAAGGATGGAATTGTTGCACCGTAATGGACATTGTGCTGCAATTTTAGTGGAGAAAAATCTTCCCTTGGAGCCGCCCCAAAGGCTCCCAGACCGCAAAGGCTGGCTTGGGCTGGGTTGAGATCATGTTTTTGGCTTGGTTTGACCCTGCCTTAGGAGTGGGCCTAGCCAGGTTGGGCCAAAGATTAATTGTTGTTTGCCATTTTGGGCCAGGGTAGTTCTAGCGACAGTCGTCGCCGTCTCATCAACAGGAGCAGCAGCCGTAGGGGTAGCAGTGGTCACCATCGTCACGGCTCTCTCCTCTTCGTCTCTTCCCTCTTTTTGCGAAGACTAGTGTTGAGTGTTGACTTCTCGGTACCCCACTTAATATCTACTTTGCATCACATTTAGTATTTTGCATAAAATATAAAATGGAAGAAATGATCATAAATGACTGTTGGAGCAACTTACAAGTCGGGCACACTCCTCTGTGAACCCCAACACCATCTCCTTCACTAGTGACCATTCAGATCACGCAATACTCATAGTTAGGGGTATTAATCCTGAGCTTGCACCGATAGGCTCATTTAACTAGCCCGGTAGAACTAACTCAATTGGCCCGATCGGCCCGACCCCCTTTAGAAATGCTTAAATTGAATATGAGATAGCTAGGACTAAATAGTAATTTCATATGAGAAAAAACCCTAAACGCCCAAAGAAGTAAAAGAACCCTGAAACTGGAAGTCACTCACCAGAGCCGCTTCCCTCTTCCCTCTTCCCTCTTCCCTCTTCCCTCGTCGTCGCATGCCACTGGTCGCCGGTGCCTTCTTCCATCTAGTCGCTGCATGCCGCTGGTTGCCGGTGCCCTCTTCCCTCGCCTACCCTTGCTGCCGCTGCTAGCCGATATCCTGCGAGCAGCTGCTAGCCGCTACCCTCTTCCTCCGCTGCTTGTTTTCAGGTATGTTTAGTTTTTTTTCCCTCTTTTTTTGCTATGGTTTTTGTTTCATCTTCAAGAACTTGGAATAGCTTCCCATTTTCCCCCATTAATTTTTTCCGCTTTCCTTGCGATCCCTTATTCAAAACTTCAAACCCATTTTGTTGCTGAGGATTAAACTTTGAACTATTCATTTTCTCTTGTTTTAAGGTATGTTTACTACTTAGTTTCAATTGGGTTATGCGGAATACATTCTAATTTGAGTTCAAATTTTGATTCCATTGCATTATGATTGAAGAGGACCTTTGTTTATAGTCTTCTATGTGTTTGTGTGTGTGTGTGTGTGTGTAGTATTTCTCTAATCAGATTCATTTCAAGCCTATTAATTTCCACCCTATATAGGCACTTGGCTATGGGGTTTGTGACTTTGGCTATGGAGACCCAATTTGGAAATGATGACCAAATTGATGAAGATAGAATTGAAGAGCCTCTAGGTTGAGATACAACCCTTTTTTCCCCCCTATAAAATTGCTTTTATTGTCTGCATTTGTATTTGTGGAAAACGAAAATCTAACTCCAGAAACGTGCATTTGGCAGAACTGATTTATAATATTCCATAGAACCATTTGAGACCTAAGAATACAGCTAAAAGAACATCAGGCAGCAAAGACCTGGTGGACTGCAAGAAGGAAGCATGCAAACTTCATTAGATTAGTTATTTTTGCTTGTTTTGTCTGTTTGACAACTGTATAGAGTTGTCCCTAATATTTTCTTGTCTATATCTCAAATTCAATTATGAATTCGTTGATCAAAATAGTGGTGAACATGTAAATTCAAGTTATCAATGAGGGTCTAGTCATTACCATAAACTTGTGGTTCCAACTGAAATTGTTAGATTGATTGTAAATCTGCTTATCACTTGATAAAACTTAGAAGCCCCTTGTTAACTGCAGGATATGGTTCCGGAATTGTCAATTGTGAATGTTATCCTCTATTTAATCCGCTTAAAAACTGATTTTAGAGTAGGCCCGTTTAGAATTAAATAGAATAGGTCCATAGCCTGTTTAAGGCCCGTATAAGGCCTGTTTAAGCTAGCCCGATTAAAGCCCGACACCAATCGGCCAATTTACAAACCATACTATACCCCCAAACCTAGGCCCGTTTAAGTAAACGGGCGTTGATGGTGCAGGGATTCACACCATCAGGCCTGGTTAGGCTTGATCGAGACCGGCTTGGCCCGATCAATTGATGCCCCTACTCATACCTATATAGGAGTAATTAAGTTTAAGAGTCACTACCAAGATAAGGGTCTAGGACCTGTAAATGATTCCCCCTTTTGAGGAAGAGAATAAAACTCCAATGGATGGTAACACTAGTTAGCCTAAATCTTTAGCTCAACTCAAGATTATGGGTTAGAAAGGTGTTAAGCACCGGGTGAGAAAGCATATAGAATAATGTTAAAACATTTTATATGCTATCGGGGTATGTATATAGTATGTATATTGTACTAGTATAATGGCATGGTATGCATACATGCATTATACTATACTAGTATTTATACTAACATGGTATGTATATGTAGTAAGTATATAGTAGCATGCATATACAATGTATGCGTACTAGATATGTACTATGACTGTATACTATATTTTATACTAATATGCATGTTATACTATACATGCATGTATACTATATGATGGCGTTTACCAAAAAAAGTATACTATACAAATTAGGTTAACTGAATTAACCTAAAAACCTTGATTATGCTGAAATCCTAATCACTATAGTTAACTAATTTAACCATCTAAACTTAATTGGAATAAACTGATAAATTAACAAAAAGAAATGGCTGGCAGTTAGTTTGAACTAATTAATTAAATAAGAGGAGAGAAAAAAAAAAAATACACGTATTGGCCAAGGAGGCGTTGTAGACTCAATTAAGTGTCCAATGTCTCTTTGATCTTGCAGTGAAATTCTGGTATCGAGGGTTTTTTTTTTTTTTTTTTTTTTTTTTTTTTTTTTTTATTTGGGACTGTTTATAGGTTTTCAAAAAGCCTAAACGATCATATATTTATCCCTAGGTGATGTGGATTGGAATCCCACAATTTGGCACTAAATTGTATATAAATTCGGCCCTGGATCAGATCCAAAACATTAAAAGTATAGATTTTCTAGCAAAAATTCAGGTGGCGATATCTCTCAATCCAACAGTCCGATTTTGACAAGCCAAATACTGTTGAAAGGTTTCTCCGAGTACTATTTGATGATTTAGTGATCAAACACAATTTAGTCAGTAACACAGTCAAAACTATGCCAAAGTGGGGAACCTAAAAACATAACTTCACATAAATAATAGCCAAATGGTGCCGTCTTCATACCAAAGTCTAGATTCAGGCTTAAAATAATAAACCCGCCTATCCTAGGAATTTTGGTCCCTTTTTTTCTTTTTTTTTTTACAAACCTGCCCATGAGGCAAATTTATTAAAAATGAATTTACAATAGGAATAAGATCCTTTGGAAAGAAGGAATCTCAAAAACCCAAGTCTAGGAAAGCTTAGAGCCCATTTTGCATCCCATGAGCAAGGCAATTTTCAAGTCGACATATATAATAAAATTGGAAATCTTGAAAACTTTGCCGAATTACTTAGATGTCGTAAAGCACAACAAATAATTTCATTGGTAGATGAAGGGCCCGTTTGATTTTGTTTTTTCTATGCTAAGAAATAATTTTTTGAATTGTAAAAAGATGTTTGATTTTTATGTTTTCCAAAACGTTTTCAACAATGTAGTCGAGTTCAAGACATGAGTGAAGGCACAATGTTTTAGGAATGTAACTCACGAGTAAAAGCATGATGTTGGAGTTGCAGGTATGCTTAAGGATGAAGGCAATCTGAAACTATGAGCTTCGCACAACTAGGTTAGAATCGCCGCATTTGGATAGCAAGCAGTTTCAACAATGGGTTGGGGTTTGGGTAGGTCAAGTGAAGTACTGGGTTTTTCACAATTTTTGTCGCTCCCACTTGTTTCTTGAAATAGAAAAACAAGCCTGACTTGTTTCTCCATTCATGTTTCCAGACACAGAAATAGGCATAAATTTATTTTTCTATTTCCAAAAACAAGTAAAACGAAACAAAAAAAATCAAACGATTTTTGAGGTGTTTTTCCATTTCTGAGCACAGAAAAACAGAAAAATCATTTTTAGAAACAAAATCAAATGAGCCCAAAGACACTCACAATGAAGTGAATGAAAGCTTGGGAATCTAAGTAAACAAGAATGCTTCGATCCTAGCAGCTTTAGCCATATTCAAATTGAGTGTCAGGACCAGAGCCTCACCAAGAATAACTGATGTTGGATATAGGTGATTAGACGCAATCCACCCTAGCAATCCACCCTAGCGAAGATTGTTCATTAATTAAGTAACATCATAACCCCATAAGAATACCTTGACTTTAGGTGGCAGTGAGATCTTTGCGATTAGTATTAGACTCGATTCATCTTTGTCTCGATGGTCATTCAAGATGGGAAAATTCGGTGTCTACAAAATGCTTCTATTTTGAGTAAGACGACACTAAAAGACAACAAAAATCAAAGATAATGATTATAAATTTCTGCGCATCCGAGCTAAGTGCAACAAAAAAAGGGAAGACTGACAACAAAAGCACACAGTTGATGCAGTGAAAGATGACCGACTATAATCAGACCTTATTCAACGACATGATATTGAATGGTTATATTCAACATTCGTTCAATATCAGCTGATGAAGGTAATATTTTGTTGCCATGGTGAAAGATGACGGGCTAGAAACAACTCACAAGCAACAACATTGTATTGAACATGTATATTTAGCCCTGCTTCAATATCAATCGATGCAATGACATGGGAGAAAAAGACACAACCAAAGGCCAAGACCAATCAAGGATGGGTCAAAGGGTAAGCATAAGAAATTGAAAACCTTCGATATTTAAAATTTGGAAACTGATGATGCAAGAAAAATAATGTCTATCAACGGTCTATAGAGAAAGATTCTGTTTTGAGAGTCCAGATTAGCCGATACGGAATGAAATGCGAAAACGAAAAAATTGAAGAACCTAGGGTCTCAACCACCTTTGAAAAAAAAAATTTATTCGACGACACAAAAATCACTTTAATCTGGGGTCCACGTGCAAGATTTTGTTTTGAGGGCTTAGATTGATCAACTCAAATTGAAAAAAAAAAAAAAAAAAGGAAATCGAAGATCCTAGAATCTCAACCCTTTCTGAAATTCAAATTTGAATGTACAAAAATCATGTCAATCAAAGGTCTACAGGAAAAAAATTCTGTTTCAAGGGCCTAGATTAATTGATACTGAATCGAAGGGGAAAAATTAGGATATCAAAGATCCTAGTGTCTCAAACACCTGTTTTTGAGATTTATATCCAACCGAGAAAATCATCAATCGAAAGTCTATATATGAATATTTTGTTTCAAAGGCCTTGATTAGTCGATAGGGAATCAAAATTTCATTATTATTATTATTATTATATTTATTTTATATTTATTGTCTTTATCATTTTTTTTCTTCTATGTCTATTTTATTTATTTATTTATTGTTTTTTGTTGACCCCAAAAAATTGAAATTTCAATGCTAAAAGGTGGGATTTTTTGTGCCGAAAATGGGAAGCTCCACAAAACTCCCTTATTTAGCATAGAGAGGTCCGTTCCTCTCCTCAAAAGTCAAGCTCCCCCACCTCTCGAGTTCGAGAAGCACAATGAAGCTATGCAGCCAAGGAACTTTAGAAGATTTAGTTTCATGATCAGCTGAACATGCTTCGACCCCATTTTCATTGGGAATTTATCCAATTCATTAATAATATGAAAAATTTACTAATGCTTGTTATTATTTTATTTAGGTGACATGGAAATCTTGGGATGAGGCAGATTTTCTTGTACAGGATGAGGTTCGGGAAGCATATGGTTCATTCATAAGAACAAAAAAATGAATCGATGGCAACAAAAGTGTTACAATGCAAGGCCTTATTGGCCCGTGGCCCGACAATCATGCAAGGCTGATCCTGAGCGGGTGTGGACTTGGAGGATGGACATCCAGCACTACATGGTAGGAGACGATGCTAGAATATTCATACAACCCAATACCATGTGTGCATGGCGCCTTTCTTGCTAGTTTTAATAAATTTCTCTTTTATACAATCAACACGTGCCAAAGTCTGTAGAATTATGGATATTTCATATATCTTCTTTGACCAACTTTTCAAATCTTTCCTTGAATATGTGAGCTAATCTCTTATGCTATAGCGTCCAAGAATTATCATTTATGCTCTGTTTGGTTATAAGGGAAAGTAAAGAGAAATGAAGTTGAATTTTTATACCTGAAAAAAAAGGACCATGTGAAATTTTCATACTGAAAAAGAAATATTTGTAATAATTACTCATGTGATTATAACATTAACTCCAAAATCATTCCATATTTGATTATTAAATTTTCTTTTATTTTGAATCCAAAACCCTTTACTATAAAATGTAAAATGTATTATTATTAAATATGATAAATTTTTAGATAGTTTATACAATAACATGAGATCACGTGGGATGATGATTACAAAAGTTTTTTCTTAAATTTGAAATTTTTCCTTTTCTTCCCTTCAAATTTCTGATGTAACCAAACATAGTTTTTTGCATATTTCGTTTCATTCCAACATTATTATTCATGGTTTTTTTTTTTTTCAAAATGTCTGGGCCAGCTTATGCGCACCTCAACTAAGCCTCGAGGAGACTAACACTATAAATCATCGTCACGTTCTCCACTTAAATCAAAGTACACCTAAAAATAATCCACGTATAAGAATAATAAAGATTGGGAAGATGTTGGGTCTAAATTCAACTTGTACAAACCATCAACTATAAGCAACTCGAACCATCCATTTATGAATTTTTAAATAAAGAGACAATTTAAATTTCGAATGAAAAAGAGTATCCAACCAAATGAAATCTTGAAATAGAAATAAGATTTCTTTACATAAACATATCCTTATCCAACACCGCCCTGAACGCCTATGTTGCATCGAACTTTCTAAGGTCCCACTCCCACCTAACCAATCTTAGCCGTACAATCTTTCCCATATGTATATTCGTCAGCTCGCACGTGTTCTTTTTATCTCCACCGCTGCCTCTTGCAACGCCATCTTTCTCTCTCTGGACATCCTCCTGATATCCGTGCTCTTCTTCCTCGTCCCGTAGCAGTGACTTTCTGAAATATCGGTCAAACTTGCGAATCCCGATTGCCTTACTGATCCCTACATCCGAGGCTGCCTCGTCCTGCTCGTACAACTCGGCGAGCTCCTCGATCTCGCCGACTTCGAGCATTTCGTCCACTCAGACTTTTGAGGTAATAGCAGAGAACACCAAAGCACGGATTGACTGCCAGCTTCTTCTTGCTGTCCTTGCTGCCGCGATGGTGACGGCGGGTGGTGGTGGTGGTGGGACTCCATGCGGACCCACCTTGGGGCGTGCGAGTGTGTGAGGAAGAACAAATGGTAAAAGTGGAGACCAGTGAGGAAATGGAAAGTGGTCCGCAGTAGGCATGCCAACTTTTTTTTAGGGATCAGAATGTTTCATCCAGGTGCTATTTTTTTTTTTTGATAAAGAGAAAATTTATTGAGAAGCAGGACTAGTGGGGCACGAGTCATCCAACGTACATGAATGAAGGAGCCAAGAAGTAGAATTTGGTTAGACTATCCTTCTAATCATGGACAGGGCCCTCAGGACTAGGGAGTGGGCCACAACATTGGCATCCCTAGGAAGATAGCTGAAGCTATAGGACTCAAAGAGGAAAGAGAAATACGTAATGTCATAGATGATAGGGAATACATTGAGAGGGGAGGGGAGCTATGGTCAGTGATGTATGAAATCACATTTTCAGTTTGATTCAAGAAGAATATGGTGGAGACCTGCTCCATGAGCATGAGATGAGGCTGATTTGATTGCAAGGGCTTCTCCAATCATATTGCTACTGAGAGATGCCAGCTCTAAGATGGCAAAGACTCTTCCCCTCGTGATCTCTGGAAATAAAGCCAATACCCCCTTGGGCAGACTCTAGCTGAAGGGTCGCATCACAATTGATCTTTATGGTGCCAAGATGAGCGGGGCACCAAGGTGGGTGAGCCATAGAAGAGTTCAGTTGGTTTCCATCACTGTAGGTAGAGAAGTTGGACCAAAATTCAGACCAAATTGCTATTCTCAAATGAAAATCCTCAAATGCCCACTCTCTTACACACCGCACACACTCCATAAGAATCCTTTGTGGTAGATAGTGAGTGACAGTGAACATCAGATTGCTAGGGTGCATGTCAGGATATTTCTAACCGTTGGATTTTTACTATCACCCATTGCCAGTCGAAGAAGATTTGAGCCCCACGAACACGGAATGCCAAGACTCGTTGTACTTTTTATTTTATCCCTTGACTTAATAAAAAAAAAAAAGTCAGTGAGAAATGCCAAGTACCAAGATTGAACACTTGCCAAATCGATACTGAGAACCATGGGTGAAAGTGAGACCGAAAAAATGACTCGAACTGGTTCATAAAATAGAATCTCCCAAACGAACTAGCCCTTTTTTTTTTTTTTTTTTTTTTTTTTTATAGGGTATGCATGAGGGAAGACCATTTAACCGGAGGCCCATAAGCCATATCTTTCTCTTTCCCAGAGTCTCTTGAAACACTAGCATGTTACATCAAATGATGGGAGAGGAATAAGGGTCTGATCCCTGGAGACTCTCTCTTGACTCTTTGTTAAGATCTTTTCCAGTTCCCACACCTCACTCGTGCAATGTATGCAGAGAGTTGTCTACGAGGCATTTGAGAGAATGAATCTGCCGAGTCTTGATTCCATCAGATTCTGGCAACCCTCTTTTGACTCTCCATTATTCATGTTTGAGCTTCAAGTTTTGCCATTGTTCCCTTATTTAGTCTGTTGTAACATAGTGGAGAATCAATGAAATTTACTTCTTATTTATAGTAAGTACTCCAAGACCATTGGATCAAAAACTTTAAAAAATCCCAAAGGGTAGATCACTTGGCAAGGCCAACACCTCAATTAAAAGATCACGAGTTAAATTCTTCTTGAGGCTATGTTTGGTATGCGTCCTCAGAATAGAAGTTTTAGTCTAAAATGCATCAAAATCTGTTTCAAAAATATATTTTAAATTTGGAATTTATTCTAAAAATGCATACCAAACTCAGCCTAAATGTACTAGCATCGGGCTAATATGCAGGTACTTATTTATTAGGTTTGGTCCATTATCCTGGTTACTGTATAGCCCAACAACTCGACTACAGTGCTAAGTCTGCTGACAACCTAATCACTAGATTGAGCCGTTTGTCAGCCATCCATGAGCTAATTTAGCCTTAATTTGAATTAGGGGTGTCAATCCTGAGCCCGCACAGGTAGGCTCGACCCAACCTGACTCTCTTAAGGCCCAACTTGAACCGACCCGTTTATTAAACGGGGGTTCACGGTGCAAGCCACTAGCCCGTCGGGCCCCCGACTGACCCGACTCACTTAAGAAGCCCGCTAGAACGACTCATTTAGCCCGACCGGCTCGACCCCCTTAAAAAATTCCTAAATACCTATTTTACCACTAATACTATAAAATACGAATAAATAACAAATAAGACTAAAATATCCACATTCTAAATGGGACATTCAATTGTTAAGAAGAGTGTAATTCTTGCAACTCAGATTACAACTTAAAGACATAAGTCCCTTGGTTATATATATAATTCCCTTGGATTTTGCTAAATGGGACATTCAATTGTTAAAGACATGATTCCCTTGATTCCGGAATTGTGAATGTTATCCTCTAGTAGTTTTAAAGCCAATAGTTTAATCCATTTAAAAATGGATTTTAGGGTAGCCACGTTTAGAGTCCGTTTAGAGCTCGTTTAGAATTAAATAGGTCCATAGCCCGTTTAAGGCCCGTACAAGGCCCATTTAAGGTAGCCCGATTAAAGCTCGATACCGATCGACCCGATTACAAACCGTACCATGCCCCCAAAATCTAGGCCCGTTTAAGTAAATGGGCGTTCATGGTGCAAGGATTTCACACCGCCAGGCCTGGTCAGGACCGACTGAGACCGACTCGACCCGACCGATTGACACTCCTAATTTGACTTACATTGGGCAAGCATTAAAGATTTGGAATGGGCCTATCCAAAAGTTTACAATTTATCAGCCCAAATAGCATCTAACAAACATTTGTCTATCGCAAACCCTATTAATATTGGTCTTGGTTGATATTGATACAATCTGACCAATCTAATATCGATACTTAAAATCCAATACCTACATCCTCTTAATAAATTAAAATTTTATTTCCTTCGTTTTTATATTTTATTCTTCTCTTGTGGGTAATTCTGGATCTGTATTCAACCTTTATTTACTCTTCAAGGTCATCACAAAGTGCAATTAGGTAAATTAAATTGCTTCAAGAATTCGGAGAGTCTTGATGCAAAATCTCGAAGTAAATTTTGGGGAAAAATTTCCATGCAATTGATGTACCATACATTATAGATTCCCCCACATTCGCGGCATGGAAAACTCTTTTCCATAGAAAAAAAAAGAAAAAGAAAAAAGAATAAAAGGGGTTTCCCACTCCAACTATATAAGGGGAATCTCTTATCTTATACTCACTGTGTGGGAAACAATTTGAAACCCGTTTGATAACGTCTCAAGGAACACAATTTTGTCGCTTCAGTTTCAAAAAATGATAGAAATGAAACAAAAAATCGTTTGACAAACCTGTTCCATTTCACTCTATTTCTGATTCAAGAAATAAGCCCTCTCCCCGATAAAAAATTAGCCCTTTCTCAAGGGCTCATTTTCTTCTCGCCTATTGAAACTCCTCTGCTAGATTCGTCTGCTACCTCCAGCAAGATTTACCTTCCTCAGCCTTAGCCTTGTAATAACTGAGCTACATCCCGTGAACCCTATGGGAGATTCACCTTTCTTGCAGAGATTCGTCCTTCTAGCTGATCACTGACCTATATGCGTGAAAGAGTGGGTTTTTACCTCACCCTTGAAGAGTATACAAAAGTCGCAAAATCAGGTGACTTCTACTTCAGATCATCCTTCGTAATCGATCACTGAAACTCAGGCTGTCTAGTTGAAGGTTTGGCTCCTCCATCCACAAGTTGTTCTCTCCTCTGCAAGGTAGGATCTGAGGTCTCCCCCATTTTTTTGAAACCCTATAAAATTTATGTTCGAAATGTCTACGACCTGCTTCAACTCTGTGTTTTGATGCAGCGTCCAAGAAAGTTCATGCTATTACTTACCTCCATCGAGCTTCATTCTTTAATTCGATAGCAGGAACAGTGTGTGGATCGGCTGAAAGGGATAAATCAAGAGGATTTTTTGTATCATCGCTTACTCAGATACAGATTTGGTTAAAAAAAAAAATTTAATTTCTTCTTACCATGAGATGTACTGTTCTGCAGAACATCCCCAGAAAGGGGGTTTCATGTTTTCTTTCCATGTTTATGAAATTTTTTCCCCTTGCTTGTATGTCATTCGAATCTCTGGATGCATCTATTATTTTAAATTCTGGAATTTGTAAAATCTGGAATGCATCTATCATCCCACCGCTGTTTCTCTATCTCTGTATCATGCGATGCATGTCATTTTGTCTAATTTCTCTTATTATGTTGAAGCTGTACATAATACATTGTTGTATTATGGTTGATTAGGATATAAGGTTGCTCTCTACTGCCAATGAGTGAAATCAAAGATATGTAACAGAATGTTGTGTATTTTTCTGCTATCTTTTTTTCTTTCTTTTCCTCTTTGCAGTTATTTGAATGGAATAGATTGATATCTCTTTCTCTTCTTCTGTTTTGAATATATTTGTTCTATTTGCTGTCAGTTATTGTTATTCTCTACTGTTCATTTCTTGAAAAAAAAAAAGTTCCCACTCTTTTGCTTCTCAATTGAATGCATATGACACTAGTAAATGGCTGCACCCTCATATCCTCCTTCACATTCATTAGATGCAAGTAATTTGTGGTACACTGCAAAGATGTTTTGGATTATCTTTTTATTTTCTTAATGGACTTACTACTTAGGCATTTTGCAAGTGAGGACAAGGTAAGGGAAGAAGTATGGTAGTGATCCCATAATCAATTGTTCAGATCCAAGGTTTAACATCTGTATACATTCACATTTGAAGGTGAAAGGCTTTATGTGGAATTTGTCAACTGAGTATACAATTGCCTGGGGGAAACGTTTCTAGAAACGACATTTATCAAAAACCTTCAATTCCGTTTCTGTTTGTTGTTTCTTGAAATAGAAACAGCAGTAGAAACGTTATCAAACGATGCCTTGGTCTAATAGGGGCTCACATGGTTAGAGAGGAAAAAGAATGTCTGTATAAGACCGATATGGTCATCAAGATGGGGGAAAACATTCCCACAATGTCTCCATGTTTGTATGGATGGATGCATCTCTTTGGGTCGGAACGCTGGCTTAAAGCTTTAGGTCTACCTTAAACTAGAAATAGTATGGCCTTTACCTTATGTTCATCCAATACGGAGACATATGTGTCGGATTTAGAGCTGTGGTTCGGGATCTCCTCATGCAAATGCCTATGCGCCTTTGGACTCATATGCTGTTGTGCCTTTTGATACGGATGATACAGTTGATGGTGTGGGTGAGAGTGTGGAATCTTACTCTCCGCGCCTGTGTGATAGTAGGTAGAGAAAGCAGCACCCAAAGTGCCAAGCATTCGAGGAACGATAGTTTCCCACGTGGCCGGTCAACGTCTGGCTAAGATCCGTTTTTGCTCAGAAGCGCACAAGAAGACCTTTTTTTCTTTTCTTCACTATAAAGTTTAAAGGAGAAGTATTTTCTGTTGAGGGGACCACGCGTGCGTAAGAGGGCCCTAGGAGTGCATACAAAAGCATCAGACGGGATCATTTTACATTTCATGGGGGCATGAGATGGTCTTTTCATCCTCACCTGTGTTTAGCAGCAGCTACCATGCTCCCCCACATAACCATTTTCCCAAAGCCGAATTGAACTTACAAATATCATGTCCTAAAAAGGTTTGATACGACATCTGTCTAGACCAAATTCTGCCTACGTACACAACGTAAGGGTTTGAGGCCCAAAATGATAAATCTAGATGATCTTCTCATACATGAAGGCTTCATGTATGATTTCGTAATGACACGTGCCCTTTTATTTATATATTACCTCTCCATGCTGCCATTAATTGTTTTTTTTTTTTTTGGTATTTATGAAAGAAAAAGAATCGCCAAAAAGTAACTACTCCCCACGTAGGGGGAGATAATATAGACTGTGCTGGGCATTTAATTATCTTGGTTCCCACAATTTAGAAAGAAAATACTTTAATTGGGCCTGTAAATTCAAGGGATGAGCTCAGCCTTGCCCAATCTGCCACTTTAATTAGGACCAATCAAAGGTGGCCTCAAGGTGTTGTAGAAAATTAATTGTCTCTTCGAATTCATGGGCCAAGCCTGCAATTGGGCTCTATAGCAAGGAAAATTGAGTATAATGAAGAGAAACTATCCCTTCACTGTAGGGCTGTAGGAGAAGAGAAACACACTGCTACGATCTCATAATTATTCCCTCCCATATAATAAATGTTCGAAATGCCCTTGATACTATTACTAGAGTCCCATCCTAAGAGTTAGAACTCAATGAGTAGAGAATTTCTCTTTATCATGGGTGAATGAAAATTCGGCCCATTGTCTTATGAATTGTGTAAGTGGGCCTTAAAGCATTCATTAATTAAAATCTCTATCAGGTGGATGATAGCAACATATCAACATATCAGAAGCATTTCAGTACAGATAGTGATTCAAAGGTCATTATCAAGTGAATGATAAGCCCAACAATGGAGCTATTGCATGTAATTCTTTCATATTTTTGTTTGGTATTCTCCAAGGATGGTTTTCCAGCTGATATAGTCTGCAACCTGCCTAGTGGGCTCAGTGGGCTTAAGCTAGGGTTTTGGCTTCTGAACTTAAGGTCCATACCCCTTCTGAAAATCTATTTGGTTTCTGGAACTAGTCTTTTCCCCTCTCCCTCTACCTTAATCAGAATTTTTTAACTCTGCAACTTTCCGATCTCCACATGATCCAAACCATCAGATTCCTGCTTCTCAGCTTTTACAATTAGCTTCATCTGCAGTTTTTGTTATTTCTTACCCACAAAAGCCATTGATAAAAGCTTCCAAAAACAGTGACCTAAGCAAGCATGTCACCCCCAAACCCAACCCACCCCACCTCCCCAACCCCC
>NW_024868580.1:0-39271 GCF_013358625.1 Macadamia integrifolia | reverse complement strand
AAAAAAAAAGGGAATGTAGAGTACCAAACCATAAATGGTTACAGGTCAGACCATGAGCTACCCTTTACCTGCCCAAAAAACCAACCAATTGACAGAACCACATTTGTGTTATTCTGCTTAAGACTTAAGTTTTCTCAATTTTACTCAAATTATTATTCTCTCTCTCTCTCTCTCTCTCTCTCTCTCTCTCTCTCTCTCTCTCTCTCTCTCATGCGCATGTCATGCAAGGCATGTGCAAACAACTGGGCAAGTTTTTATAACATGATAATGGTAGGGGACATCATTCTGTTGTAAGCTTTGAAAGATTATTAAAATGACATTCTAATAGTAATTTATACATATATTTAAGTACCTAACTCAACAACATTGGAAGGCTTTATAATAAAAAAATTTGGGGTATTCAAAGGTACATGTCTTTTTGAGCTGGGGGTCCACTCTTCTTGATCAGCTCTCTCAAACTGAAAACCTATATTCATCTCTAATTTATTAACCTACCCTCTTAACCAACTCCCAAGATACATTCATTTCTTAAACATTATTTGTTAGCTTTTTATGTATTATGTTCAAAAGCTTCAAGCCCATTTTTAATTTATTTAATTAATCCGAACATATCTGTTTAATTAAAATGGATGACACATCAACATGACAAGAAAGGTGACTTTGGGAGTTAATCAAAGTAGTAAGCATAATTTATTTGATAATTATATCAACAAGCCAAGTGGCCGGGGTATATATCCTTAAGAAGCTCCTTTTGGATGATATGTTCTTTGATATTTATTTATTTTTATAATTTTTTTCTTCTTTAATGGGACCTTAATCTCATCCAAGCATCTCTTTTTAGTGGGTTAGTTAATTAATTTGCTATTGTCTCTTTCTGAGGTCAATAAGGTTGTAATGAAATTATGACCTCAACTAGATGACCCATGTGTGCTAATCTTACAGTGGGCATGCTTGTCAAGTTTGTAGGTGACTTGACTGAGTCAACACTTAATTTGTTAGGTCCCTAAACTCCCCAACTAATTGAGGTTTGGGTTGGCTAATCCACTCAGTTTAAAGCAAGGGAATGAGTATTTCCCTTGTCTTTTTTTTACTTTCTTTCTATTTTCTTCCTTTATATATTAAAGAATGTAGCTCCCCCTAGCTCTTTGACCTCAACTTTCAAGTTTCAAGGTTAGGTCTAAATGTTCTCATCCCATTCAAGTTCTAGATATGGATATGGGGTTGGCAAATTTTCCATGAGCCATGCACATTGCCACAATCCTAAACCTTTAAGTTTTGTATACTCTATATACGCATTTCACTTTCTACCTAAAAGAAACAGAAGAAAAAAACATGTACTGAGTGTACTGCTCATGAATTGAATGACTTGCAAAAGTGATTTCAATATATATGGTACCAGTGAAATCTATGGAATCTTCTATTGGATGGTTTAGTAGGCAATCCAAATTAAAAGACTTTGATCTACATTTTGATCTATGTCTTTTCTTTTAATTTTTTTAGTAGTTTTTATCACATTTTAGAACTAATGGAATCTTCCATTGGATGGTTAAGTAGGCAATCCAACTTAAAAGACCTCTTCATCTTGATCTATATTTTTTCTTCTTGATTTTTTTTTTTTTTTTTTTTTTTTTTTTTTTTTTTTTATCACATTTAGAACTAACTTCGGAGACTTGTGCCTTTTAGCATATAGCAGACTGGCAGTAGTAGTGCATATAAGAACTGATTGGTTCCATTATTCTATAGATGTGATAACTTTCAGTTTAGAAGCATTTTGGCTTTGCCACATGTATAAGACTTTAGTTTTTATCAGTTGGCATGGCCTTTTTATCTATTTATTGAAGACTTGAGCTTTCAATCATTTTCCAAAGCTCTATACTATCACAAATGGCTACAAATTTCCTCTCTGCTTACTTTTACAAGTTCCACATTTAGATTTTATCTAATAAGTGTTAGGATTTTTATGTGGGCTTAACTGATACCGATTGATCCATTGAATCCAAGCAATTATAGACCCACTCTGATTAGAAAACTCTTAACTCAATCCATTGTAGGAATGAATTAGGGTTTTAGGGATTTTCTTATAAATAAAAGCTAAAAGTCCTTGCAACTGTTACTTTAACACCTTCATGGTTTTGGAAGCACGGACTCCCCCACAGGAATAGTGCATGTAAGAGTATTTCAATGGTGAAAGGCTGCAGAAGATCTTAGCGGCTGAGACTCCATTGTGTAGTTCTTTGTTACAATCTTCATGGGACTAATCTTCAAGCACATAGGAGAGAGTTACGTGATCAATATTTATGGGTATTCTAAACTTACACACATGTATTCTTCTATTCCAATTGATTATCATGTATGGGGTAAATCTATATGTTTGTGTGTTCTTGGTTTATGGCCTACACCCATGGTCAATCTTTTATGATTGGTTTATGATTCTTGTATTATAATATCAATGGGGTTATTCATATGATTCTATGGTAAAGAATCTCCAACAATTGGTATCAAAGCCAACTCTTATAGTGTTAGAATCAAGAAAAAAAAAATTTGATTTTGTATAGGGTTTGGGTCCAATATCATGAAAATCGTAATTTTACCATCACTTAAAAGTTCCGGATTGAAAAATTTTCTTCACAAAAGTTGTAAATGACGAGAAGACGGTAGTGGTGGTATGCCGCACGTCATCAAAAACCTCTGGACGCACTGGCACAAACCACTGGAAACCGGCTATCGGAGGAAAGAAATTTTTTTTTATAAAAAATAAAAAAATGCAGTTGCGAGTCATCGTCGGGTCAACTCAATAGGGTTTCCGAGTTAACCCGGAGGTGCAGTGGGTCAAACCATGGCCAACCCTATTTGACTTGGTCAAAGGTTGGCTGGTCATTGACCATTCGACCTGAAGACCCAAATTTTGACCCGAAGACATCGGGTTTGACCCAGATTACGGACCCAAAGACCCAGATTTTGACCCCATAACTAATATGTCAGAACCGGATTAGATTGCTTGGCCAAACCGGTTGGTTTGGGCAAACCAGATTGATTTTGATCCTTTTTTTTTTTTAACTTCAAATGGCTCGTACAGACAAACGGTGAAGAATTTTCACCCTGGTTTTTAACGTTGAGTCTAGTTTTTCGTGCTCTTCGTTTTGATATATTATGAGCTTAGTTTTGGTCAACTTTTATGGTCTGTTTTGTATAAGTTACAAGTATGGGTGTTTTATGATTCTTCATGATTTTCCTATGAATTGAAAGAAATAAAAGAAAATCAATTAATACATTACTTGCATATCAGAATATGAACTTGTTTATTATTGGTAATGATAGTTCATGCTTTTGTTTATGAATATTTTTTTATTCATGTTTAAACAATTCCACTTTTAACTGTCGGAATGAATTTGTAGACTATTGGAGTAATGTTGGATGGAATCCACCATAGTGGTAAAATTCAACCTTATTGTAATAGAATACAAATCAAATGTCTTCTTTATTTGAAAAGACAGAATAATGGTTGGTAGCAAGGTTGCTAATGTTCACCCAAAGGTGACATTATCAAAGAGAAGTTAAAGTTAAAGCAAGTGAAAAACAGAATAGGGATTTCTCAATCTAGAAGATGATGTCCATTCAAAGATAGCGGTATTTTTTTGAAAGTTAGAAGAAGTCTCGCAGTAATA
Organism: Macadamia integrifolia; assembly: GCF_013358625.1. NCBI lineage: Eukaryota > Viridiplantae > Streptophyta > Magnoliopsida > Proteales > Proteaceae > Macadamia > Macadamia integrifolia. The sequence continues at coordinate 35,606 of NW_024868580.1, read as the reverse complement.
GCGGAAACTTGAATGGACCAGTATGTTTCAGACTCAAAGGTCAGGAATGTAGTTCCGGTTGACACTCTTAAAGTAATTGATAATTGAGATTGTAATGTTTATTTTGTTAATAGTTACATGCTTTTACTTTTACATGTAAATTGATATTTAGTTCATGTTTAAATAACTCACAAATTTAAGCTGCTAAGTATAATTGTAAGCTATTGCAGTGGAATAGATGGAACCCACAAAAGTGGTAAAATCTAAGATTACTGCAATAGGTTTGTAACTCAATGGTTTTGTCTTATTTTCAATTATTTAGAAATTTTTTGATAAGAATTAGGTAATATGCTTGCTCAAATGCGACATTATCAAAGATAAGCATCAATGCAAGTGTACTCTAGGTAGACCTTAACCTAAATGTTGCTATTCATCCAAAAGTGATAGTAATTTTCGAAGTTGAAGAGCTCCCACAGTCATTGTAGTTTTTTAGTGGACCAGTGCATTCCAGACCCAAAGGTTGAGAATGTAGTTCAATTGACACTCTGGTTACATTTAATGGTTAGTGACGTAATATTGTTTTTGATTTTATTGATGTTACATGCATTAATTATATATTGAATGAATTATTCTTCCTTGAGATGAACCATTAAACTGAATGTCTTTAAAAGTGGCTTGAGAATATGGAGATCTATATATGCCTCAAAGACCTAGTTTTCTATGCTAGGAAAACCAAATCAATAGTTTGGTATTATGCTTTTAAAACAAAGATTTTTTTGCCCTAAAAGGTATTAGACAGTTGATCAATGGTAATAGAGTGGATGAGTGTTTCATGACTATGACCATAGGTTATATGTTTATTTAATGTGTTATTTTTGTATTCCAATTGGATCAATTCGAATTGGTTGGGTTGGATCAGTATTTGTTTTGATCAATTCAATACCAAGTTCTCAAACATTGCCATCGTTCTTTGAAAACCTATTTATGAACATTAATTGATGTTGAAGATGCTTATCCGAGGCTTCTCATTGGTGAAGTGTATTTAGATATGATGGTGTGGCACCTCACCATATTGAGATATGATTGTGTGTAGTGTATGTGCTTTGAATATAGAAAAAGATTCTCCATATCTTGATCTGAGCCAATCATATTAGATCGGTTCCGATCTAAAGGTCAATATTGATGGAGCTTTATTAAAGTTAGCTGACAGCGTACCGTGAATCTCGCTACACCAACCAATTGGTGATCGACAATGCATCTGATAATGTCAGCGCGTACGTCATGATGACGTCATAAAGATTCAAAACTTGTGGTTTAGATCTATTATCCGTTGGTTTAATCGGATGGTTCAGATTAAGAGATACCTTTTGATGAGATCTACGGCCAGATCTACCCCTCTATTGCGCGTGCCGCTGGTGTAGCCTACGCTACCCCTACGAAGATTCCATTTCAGGCTATCTCATTGCTCCAACTTCAAATGGTCATATCTCCCTCATTTTAACTCGGATTTGGGTGACCCAAGTTGCTACTTCTTTGTTTTTTCAAGTCCTACACTATGGAAGCAAGAAAAATGAGTTTTGAGTGAAGGAAGGCTACGGTGTTGGCAAGAGAAGATTTCCTCTCTTTGTTGGTCCTTGAATGAACATGAATACTTGATGATAAATGTTTCTAGGACATTGAAGGAGATAAAAGAGGTGGTTGAGGTGTGTTAATGATACATTAACTCAAAGCCAAGGAGGAAGAGAAGAAAACAAGGATGTGTTTGCTTTGAAGAGCAAGAAGCCAAGGAGAGAGAAGGTGTGAGCACCAAACTTGTCAGTACAAGTTTCCAGTCATCCTAGACAATTGGTTGTGAGATTCTCTAACCTTTGATTTACATTATATGTATATATGTATGTTAGGGTTAGTTGTGGATGAATGTATACATGCTAGGTTAGTTGTGGATGAACTGTAAGCATGCTAACTAGTTGTGGATGTATATGCTAGGTAAAGCTTGACTATAGTGCATTGATATAAGTCCAAATTTACTGTATTCTTTATTGAGTGCTTAGTGGGTGCTAAGCACTGGGAGTGGGTGCTCCCATGTAGTGGGTGCTACACATTATATCGGTACTGCGAGTACCATCTCAGCTTCGGCTTGAGAAAATTGGGTGTGGGTGCTTCCGACTGTGGGTATAGTTAAAAGTAGTATATTGAGTAGGTACGAAGCCTTTACAGGCACTATTTCGGGGATGTAAGTAAATTATCGAGCCTCGTAAAAATCCTGTGTTGTGGGTGCTTGTTGTTTGTATTTTATATTAAAGTGCGTGGAATGTGGAATGGGTGTACACATTTGGAAGTACCCATGAGAGGCTGAGTGTGCATATGACTGTGTGCAAACAGGGATAGGTATATCAGGTTTTTCTTGGCCAGACATTAGACAGGTTTTTGGGGATCGGAATTAGATTCACTGATTCACCCCCTCTAAGTGACTGCCAGGTTACAACAGTAAATTCCTATTCATGTCATTTTGTACTTGTATGTGTTGTTTGAAACACCTTATGATAGATAAATGTGTTAGAATTAAACTGAGTGTGAGCTTCCGCACATTTTATGCCGCACTGTATATTTCTAGGAAGCTATGAAAGGATTTGGTGGAATCTACCAAAGTGGCGCATCCTATTCTTTCAGAGTTTTCTCAAGCGCAGTAAAGTTTGTGACATTTGTCCAAAGGTGATGTCACCTAAGTTAAGAAAAATATATGTATGGAAATGACTATAACCTAGAGGCGTCTAAGCCCATAGGTGATAAAAACAATTGTATTTTCACAGTAAATTTGGATTTGTAAGAGGACCAGTGCATTCTTAGCCTAAAGGATAGGAACGTAGTTACATTTGTGACTCTTATGTAATTTATTTGTTAGTTGAACATATTACATTTTCTAGCCCGATTATTTGGTGTGCATGTTTCATACCTGAGATTTTTTTGTTCCTTGATCTGGTTTTAGCTCTTAGGGAACTTAAACAAATATTGTTGCTGATTAAAGCACAACCGAAGGGAAATATGAGCAATTTTGTTACCCTATTAAGTTTATAATGATTTTGGAGTTATTTTAGAATGATTTTATTTTAAATCCTATTCTCTAAATTATTTATGTACATTTATGCTTCATTTGTTTGTGTTGTCCCTAGTTGTGTAAGAAACACATTAAAACATACACTTCTATACATTTATTCATCTCAAATGTGGAAAACACGATAAGAATGAGTAAAATCCATCAAAGTGATATATTCAGTTCAATTGTGTGTTTCCCAAGGTAAAGGTGACATTTGCCCAAAGGTGATGTCACCCAAGTTTATCGACAAAGTGCTTAAGAGCTATGTTTTCTGACATTGGTGTTATTGAGCTTTTTAATATGCTTGATTAGTGGGAGTTTTATGATCTCATTTAAACAAAGATATCACGGTGGCAAAAGTCAAAGTTTAAAGGCTATGCCTGCTAAGATTTACTGGCAATGCTTAGTCAAAGTAATTGACGATAAACTAAGGTAATTGACGGTATTTCGTCAGGATTCGTGATGTATGATAATATTTAGCAAATGTTTGTGATTTATGGTGGTATTTAACCTAAATCTATGGAAGTGGCGATATGCTAAAGTAAGATATTAATTCAAGAAAATGGCGGTTTGCCTAAGTGTTGATTAATATCAAAGTTTACTACTTGTGAAGTTTTCAAGGTAGGCTGATCTTTAGATCATGAAATGACCTATAAGAAAAAATATATATATATATATATATATATATTTTATGTGATCATAGGCATAATATCAATTCCTTATATATATGTTTCAAGGTGATTTGGATTGATAGTTTTCTATTGTTTGTAACATTAGATAGTTATATGCCGTATATTGAGATGTATTTTCTACTATTGTTTAATAGTAGAGATTATTGATTGAATCAAATTTTGTTTGAGTGATGTTCAATCTTAGGATTATTTGGCTAGGTGTCAATGAAAAGACATCAGTATCAGTGTAGCCCAAGTGGGAGAATGTTAGGATTTTTATATGGACTTAACTGAAACCAATTGATCCATTGAGCCCAAGCAATTATAGACATACTCTGATTAGGAAACTCCTAGCCCAATCCATTGTGGGAATGAATTAGGGTTTTAGTGATTCTATTATAAATAGAAGCAAAAGGTCCCTACAGCCGATACTTTAACACCTTCATGGTTTTGGAAGCATGGACTCCCCCACAGGAATAGTGCATGTGAGAGTATTCCAAGGGTGAAAGACTGCAGAAGATCTTAGCGGTTGGGACTTCATTGTGTAGTTCTTTGTTACAATCTTCATGGGACTAATCTTCAAGCACATGGGAGAAAGTTACATGATCAATACTTATGGGTCTTCTAAACTTACACACAAATATTTTTCTACTTAAATTGATTATCATGTATGGGGTAAATCTATATGTTTGTGTGTTCTTGGTTGAGGGACTACACCCTTGGTTAATCTTTTATGATTGGTTTATGATTCTTGTATTCTAACATCAATGAGGTTATGCATATGATTCTATGCTAAAGAATCCCCAACAATAAGATTTGCATGCAGTGAAATGAAATCCTTGGTCTGAATCTAGTGAAATTAAACAGGAATAGAAACAGAAGAGACAAGTGAGTTTCAATCATAAACTTGATAATTTGCATCTTATAATTATGTATGAGGGAAGAAGAGGTCAACCGAGTCAGACCCCATGAGAGTCAGGTCTTTTGGAGCTCATAGGAGTAGCTAGGTTATCAATTCCATTGATCTATATCCTCTCCTCAGTTGCATGCTTATAATTGATACCTTACATACTATATATATATATATATATATATATGTAATGGGAAATATTAGTATTATTTTTATGTTGTTCGTATCATAATTAAAAAAAATAATTGTGAATAAATTAAAAGAGTGTGAATGAGACAAGAAGGATAAAGGACCCTGTTCATGTTGGACATAAAGAAGTGGGACAATAATAAGATCATAGACTTGGGAGAACTCTATATATTCAGGTTTAATGAATCAAAACAAAGAGGTTTCCTGCAAATTAATTCATTTCTTTTATCACTCTCATGCATTTTCAAAGTATTTATAGTGTTTATTAGTATTTGCAGCGACTTGGATATATACCATGAGTTGCACCCTCATACTTGTTTCTCAATCCATTCATTTTAAATAATCATTAGTCTTGTCCATGCATGGGATAGTCACAATCAGAAGCTTATTGATGCTTGGCAATATAACAATAGGCAGAAAAGACATTGATCAGTTCAAATCCAAGGTATAAAACAACAAAAATAAGAGTATAATAAAAGAGAATAATTTCACAGCTAATGTTTATTGTTTTATTATATATAAGATGATGTCACATGCACATTATTCTGGTTAGTAATAAGAAAATGAGGAGAAATAGAGGGGAGGACATCTATGCTTAATAAATAAATTCCAATGTAATATGGACATATATAGTTTAGGAGTGCATTGGACTACTTCATTAAGAAAAAAATAATAATGACAATTTGGGTTATCACTTTCAAGATGTTATTATATGGTGAAAGATGTAATATGGATATTTATAGTTTGGGAGTGCATTGGAATACTTCATCAAAAGTTTTGGGATATGGCTGAGGAAGATTTGACCTAGTTTGTGTCAGAAATTTTTTTGACAGGATCAATGCCGAAGGGAACTCGGTAAAACCTATTTGTGTCTCATTCCTAAAGTGCCAAACCCAAAAATGGTTGACCCGATTAGTGTTTGTGGAGTTGCCTTTAAAGTGATTACTAAAATCATGACATACATGTTGAAAGGATCTCTTGATGATATTATCTCACCCGTTAAATCAACATTTGTCTCATATAGGTTGATTTTCGATGATATTTTCATTGCTCAGGAGATGTTTCATTACATTAAAAAGAGGAAGAAAGAAAAGAAAAAAATTTCTTTGCTATCGAGCTTGACATCATGAAGGCATGCTATCGGTTATAATGGTTATTCATTGATAAGGTGATTCATAAGTTGGGTTTCTGTGCACAATGGGCTTCTCTTATTATAGAATACATTACGTTAGTCTCATACCATATTCTTATTAATGGAGCTGGTCATGGTTCTATCTTCCTATCAAGAGGTATTAGACGAGAAGACCCCCTCTCCCCTTTTATCTTCATATTGTTCTCTCATGCCCTTAGTGCTCTAATCAAAAGAGATGTGGAATCTAACATTATTCATGGAATTAAGGTACTCAATATATCTCCAGCAGTATCACACCTATTTTCCGGTGATTGCTTATTATTCATTGAGGTTAATTTGCAAGAAATTTCTCATCTTAAGATTTGTCTTGAGATATATTGTAAGGCCAATAGTCAATCTATCAATCTTCAGAAGTCAAGCCTTAATTTCAACTCCACCACTCCTTTTAGATTCAAACTGTGCTCCAATTTTTTTTTTTTTTAATCAGCTCTCCTCAATGATATTTTTATTGGAGAAGCCTTAGCCATTAGATTAGGTTTGGCCCATGCTCTTGGATTTGGTTTTTCTCGCACAATTGATCAATTATGTGAAGGCGTTTCCTTAGAGATTAGGAATAAAATCCTTCACATATTTACGATGTGCTCTGATTCTAGCAGAAACAAGCACCTTGCCTTTGCTTGGGATCTCCCTATTAATGTGTCACCTGTTGACTTCTTATGCTTGTTTCTTCTCTCCCCTTTTCTTGGTTGTTTCTCCCCCTATGTTGGATGGGTGTAATGATCCCCTTCCCATTCTGATGCACCCCTGATTTATTTTTCTTGTGTTTAGGGGCTCCCCCCTTTGGCTTGCCCTAGTGGCATGAAGGTTTTTTTTTTTTTTTTTCCCCCCCCCCAAAAAAAAAAAAGAAAAAAAAAAGTAATTCTTTACTTCGAAAAACCCAATGAACTAGCTCCACTTATGACTTTCCCCAATTCGATAGGATATTATTCAACTTTATCTTCTTCTGTTGGATGTCTAATCAGCTTCGTTTGGTGTTGTCTATTCCCTAACTCGAAAAGTCCTATCATTAGTTCTAAAACACTATGCCACATTTCACTCCTTAGCTTTATGAATTCTGAGTAAATGAGAGCTTGTGTAACCTGTCTCCTCCTTCTCAATAAAGCTTCTTTAACATAAAAAATAAGATACATATCGATACTTAATTCCATGCTTCCATGCCATGGACTTAGTGAACACCACAAATAAATCCAAATCATAATTACGTAGGCCCCTTGGTATCTTCATGAATTATACAATGTGGTGAATGATGCAAATCCACCCTTGTCCAATATGTTAAACCAAATATCCATATCCACTGGACACTTTGGTGGGTCGTCATAACCCTAAAATATATTTCAGAAAAAAAAAAAGCCATAAACCACCATTGAATGCGCATGCGTGTGCAGGGATGTAGTGGGACTATGTGTTTAACCCTACCTTTCTTTATGTTAAGCTGGGTGACTGGATCTAACCTCAACCATTTTCAACCTCTACCAAATCCTCTAGTGAACCCATGCATGGGATCCACAAGAGCACCTTGAGTCATTGTGATGTGAACCGGTCCATTTTTGGATCTGAATATGCATTTGAACCACAATGAACCTTAAAGCAGGCCGATTAAACTGCTGACATATATAGACAAAAAATGGCAATTAACTATCAACTTGTTATATTTTCCTGGTATCTTTGGCATGAGCTGATGCTGTTCCCTTAACCCGGTCCGACCAGCCGGCCGGATTCCGGTTGGATTGTGGATATAATGAAATTTATGTGGATCTAGAATACAGAATATTATAGAGAGCGCGAGCATTAAGAAAAGAAGAGTGGATTCTGGGTTTCAATTTCAATGGATTGACTATTTGAGGGCCTACCAAGAAGATCTGAGAGGAGCCCACATAAAAAGTTGAAGATCCCCATCTGCAAATGATTTCAAACTATGATTGTTGCGGATAATAAAGGCAATCATGCAAAGATAAGGTGGCACAAACAAGTCTAACTAGCGGATCTACACTTAACCTTTTCTTTCTTAATTCATACCAAAGAATAGTTGTTTCTGTCACCATCTTAAGATCTGTTTATGTCAACATCTTGAGAGATCTGCAATCTCTCTCTCTCTCTCTCTCTAAACTGAGTCTAGAGAGAGAAGTATGAAAAGCATTAGGACGACGATTCTGAAAATGGAAATCACTTATTAGTTGAGCATTGGCACAACATATTTCCTTATAATTTGCATCTGTCAATGCATTGTGAGAAGAGAGGGTAGGGAGTCAAATCCGTGGAAAGGTCTTGGCCCTTGGGAGAGGGGAGTTTCTTTGAATTAATTAATGTGGTGGAGTGATAGTTCAAACGAGAAACGTCCAAGTCCCCTCACCCGTGCTCTGATGCGACAATCACTCTCTCAAGTCTTTGAGTAGTTGAGCATCCTAATCCCATTCTCCTTTTATGGACTACTACTTATTATTGCTTCCAAGTTTGAACATTTCTTGATGCAGAGATTCGATGTTGTCAGTCACCGTTCATTCTTGCCCTTTAGCTAGTCTTGATTAAAGTGTTGAGAAGTGAGAACTGAGATACCATCAGCTAGCTAGCTCCATGATCACATTATGATGTATAAAGGGAAGAAAACAAGAAATAATAGACCATATTTAAAGGGCAATGGTTATCTGATCGGTTGTATTTTTATGTCAAAGATTCCATATCAATGAAAACAAGCATGCGTTGCATTTTTCTTTTTGTTTAAATGGTCCTAATGTATGTGTGTGTGTGTGTGTGAGAGAGAGAGAGAGAGAGAGAGAGAGAGAGAGAAATCCGCTCATCCATCCCATTGGGTGGTTTTGAATTTTGTAATTTGAAAGAATCCACTCCCGTTTTGTAATTTGAAAGAATCCACTCCCATGTTTATGGCAGTCAATGGGAGGGATATTTGAACGTTTACATGAGTAGTTTCTCGGTTTCCCTTTGGTTGGATGTCAAGTTCACATTGCTGTTTATTTCTTAAAATTAGTCAACCAATGGGTTTGGGTGAAGAAACTGAAATTGTTTGGTAGATAAGAAATGAAAGAATGAGGCTTTGGGAAAACCAACTTCCCTTGGCACTGATTGATACTTTTTTCTTTGTTATTGGTGAAGTTTGATCTCAGTCTAATCCAAGAAGTACTATTCACTTTTCTCCAACTCCAGCCCCTGCTTTGGGATTCGAGGGCAGGAGCCCTGACCCTAATTCTTAGAGACATTTCTATTGGTGGCAGTTTTGTACTTTTGAGAATTAGGGTTTCTCTATATTGTAATGCGTTAAAATGCTATATAGAAGTGATCCTGTAAGGAGGTGTGTGTGAGGGTTTGTATTTCTTCATAAGAAATAGTGGAAGCTCTAGTTTATCACCTGGCGGTAGATACAGCTCAGCTTGGGTGAACCATACAAATCATTGTGTTGTGTATGTGATTTCCTCTAGTTTTTCTTTTCCAATCATTTTTCAATTGCGTTGTTAATTCCTAACACTTTCTTATACTCCAATGACTCATCTCTATTATACTCCGCCTCGCTCACTTGAGCTTCCTTAGTTCACCGATACCAAAAATATCATGTGATAATTCTATTATTCTGTTGATGACATGTTCATTGCTGCCAAGAATAAACATGATATTATCTCTCTTTAAGTCTTTATTGAGTGATGTTTGAGATGGAGGATCTTGGTATTGCAAAAAAGATCAGGAAATTCTTAGAGATAGAAGTGTAGGAAAAAACTTTCGGTAACTCAAAAGAGGCATGTTGAAAATGTTAGACTGATTAGCACTCTATATGCTAGCCACTTTAAGTTATTTGAGAAGCAATTATAAGGAGGTGGAGTGGATGTCTCAGATTCCTTATGTTAGCGCAGTCGGGATTCTTATGTATGTTATAATTTGTAGTAGGCTAGATTTGTCTTATGCAATTAGTGTTATCAATTGATGAATGAGTAATCTAGAGAAGGAGCATTAGAATGTAATTAAGTGGATATTCAGATATCTTAGCAAAACTATGGATTTTGGTGTTATGTTTAATGGCAACGGAAGTTACAAATAATTGGTGGGATATGTTTATTCCAATTATGCCAGTGAGTTAGACAAGTGGAGGTCTATTATGGGTATGTGTTTCCATTAGATGATGGATATATCTTGTGGAGGCGGGTGATGCTTCAGTCCGCAGTTGCATTATCCACTATAAAGATAGAGTACACAGCAGCGATTGAGGCTGCCAAGGAAGGAGTTTGGTTGGCTAGGTTGATTTGTGATTTGGGGTTGGAGCAAGGACCTATGGTGTGATAACTAGAGTGTTTTACATCTTGCAAAGAAACATGTGTTTTACACAAAGACAAAGCATATTGATGTAAGCATGGTTTTAAGTATCGGTGCGTATCGTGCTGTATCGGCCGATACGTATCCGTATAGGTAGGCATCGGCACGATACATACCGATACGATACATAAAAAATTTAAAACCCTTATGTATCGATACGTATCTTACGATACACACCGAAAAGCACCGATACTCACCGATACGTACCGATACTCTATGAAAAATTCAAAATTGAAGTGAAATGTACGTTTCGGTATGTGTCGATACGTATCGGTATGTATCGATATGTATCGGTGCGTATCGATATGTATCGACCGATACACACCGATACGTACCGATACGGTCATAAAATGGCCAAAATGGGTAATTTTTTAGAAAAACACAATTTTTTCAGGTGTTTTTGTTCTAAAATTGCTGCCAACCATTTTTCTCTCTAACTAAAGTGGAAATCAAGGTTGGGAACAAGGATTTTACATTTATGGAACAATTACAAACCTTGGATTCTTAGTGCGATACTCTCAATTTACTGTTTATGCATAATACATGTTATATATAACTTTTTTAACTAATTTTTTTATGCAAAAGTGTATAAAAAAGTGTTTCCTATCCATTTATGTGCGTATCTTTAGCTTATCTTAGCGTATCTCCGATACGATTCGATACCCTCCGATACGTATCTTAATTTTGGTTGACCGATACGACGACCGATACCGATACTTTAATCCTTGGATGTAAGGTTTCACTAGATTAGTGAACTTGTGTCAGAAGGTAGTATTCACTTGAAGAAAATTCACATACATAGAAATTCTACAGATATTCTTACTAAACTGATCACTATGCAGAAATTTGAGTCATATTGGGACACACTAGATGATTGCGGGTTTGTACCTTTATGGAGGTATTGTATGAAGGAATCTTCAAGTTATCTTCACGGGAGGTTTGACAGAATTCAAGCCAATGTGGAGATTATTGTGGGTAAAATGTCTTGTATTCCTTCACTAGCATGAGTTTTTTTAGGGCTATATTGAAATTTCGGTAAATTACTTATTATATAGGGTTTAACTATATATTGGTAGAGAGGGTTCTTTCTCTCTAATCACTCTAAGAGAAGTGTGAGTACGAGTGGCTATGACCCAGTTATCCATTGATAGTGAAGCAGTTAAAACAGTTTCTAGGTACTGCAAAAGGATCCCAAGAAAACTAACATAACATACCAATATTCCCTTCGAATCCCTGGGAAACATGTAACCCAATGTGATATATGGTGACTGACGTAAGTGCACTCTTGTTTACCCTAAAATAAATAAATAAAGCACTCTTTGTTAGGAAGGGAGAAAATATAGCAAAGAGTTATATGGCAGTGGTGAATATACCATATATATATATATATATATAAAGACTGACAAATACACCAAACGATCCATTCATGCTAGCTGGTCTGGCAGCACTAAAAGGAATCGTGCGACACGCTTAATTATGTTGGTCTATAGTTATTCTTCCCTCTGATTTTTCTCAACATAGGTGCTTCCCATGATCACACATAATAAAATCTCGTAATTGCTCCCACAGCAACACACCTGAAGTTATTATTATTATTATTTCCTTTTTAAAACATGAAAGACATTAGATATTGTGGTGTGGTTAAGGAATTATTTTTCAATGTTAATACTTGATTTTGGTTTGACCAATTAATCCTTGGATGCTTTCTATAAATAATAAGGATCCACAAGGATGGATTTTTTTTTTTTTTTTTCTTTGGTAAACATATGATGGATTTTCTTTCAATCAATAGAATGTGTGTGTAATAAAAGAAGTTGAATTGAAGTTATAAAGAATTAGTAATTAAAGTGAGAGAGACCAATTTTATAATGCATCATTGAGGGGAGACATAAGAATTTGATTTTATTTCTTTAAATTGTCCTTTCCCTTTCTATGGCTTTAAGTAAATAGATCGGATCAGGCACCCAATATCGGTGGGATCTGATTTGTGGACAATATGATATATATTTATTCATCCTCTTAGAAAAATCTGATGACAAATTTTTGGTTAAATTTCTACAATCAGCAGCAACTCTGGATCAATTCAGGATTAGTGGTTTAATATTTTCACTTTGAAAGAGTGACTTTTAGTGAGTGGGAGCATGTGGTGGGGGTGGGGAGGACTTAAATTTTCTGTGGTGAGTAGTGAGTGGCAGTGAGGTTTCAATGACTGAGAGGGTCCTGGCATGCGTCCCAACCGTTGGATCCTCACTGCCACTCACTGCCTCCCCGCAAAGGAATTTTTGTGCGGGTCAGGCTAGGGTGGTGGTGCGATTTTTCTTCTTAATTTATTGCATTTAGTGAGGTAATTTAATTGCTGTTTATACTCTTTTTTTTTTTATAAAAATCATTACTTCTCTGGCCTGTTCTTTAGGATGATTTGTGAAGGTGTCCTTACCTAGTTTTGGTCCTCTCCTAGGCAGATTTGATCTTCTGATCAGAAATAGTAATTTAAGGAAATTCTATTTGTGAATTATTCGATTAACAGTACAATAATTTACCATATTTGATGAGAGTGTAACAAGAGACAGTGGATTACCTCCTCCAAAATGTACCATTAGATTTAGACTTCTATTGCTTTTGATATTCCTAAGAGAACTCTCGCTCGATTTCCTCTCTCCTTGTACTGGTAATGTGAGAAATCAGTTTATTGCTTCCTTCTGGGATATCCCAGTGCACTTCGTCATCCCTTCACTCCACAAGCTTCAATCATTATTTATTTATTTTTCTGGTTGTATCTTGCTTCTATTTGTCGGTCCTTTTTTATATTTATTCACAAAAAAATAAAAAAATAAAAAATAATAAAAATAATAAAAATAATAAAAAAAAGTAAAAAAATAAATCCGTGTGGTGATTTATCACATTATTCTTTTTTCTTTTTTTTTTATTATTTACATCCTATAGAACTGCCCAAGGGGACTTTACTCACACACACAAGAGGGGAGGGGGGAGGATGATAGGAAAGGGAGGGGGATGCGTGTGACAAGAGTTGATCCCTAGACCAAAAACCTGACGCCTACTCTACCAACAAAAGCTGCAACTAGTGTTCTATGCATTGGATTCACAATTTGTCACACTACTCTATATAGACCATAATATTGACAAGTGGCAATTATAATGCTGACATCATTATATTGTACGTACAAAAGAGAATGAGGGCAAATTGGTCATGATATAGGTTCAGTATAATTAACCATAATTAGAGAAAAAAAAAAATTACTTCCAATGATTGGTCATCAAATCTAACACCACGTCCAGCCACTTTTAGAATCGAAATCTTTTGCAACAAAATTTTATCTTAGGTTAACTTCATTGAAGGAAACGAAATGGTTCATTGTTGTGTTATTATACCAGGCAAGATCTATTGAGGGGCCACAAGAGACTCACAAGAGGGTCAGACCCATGTGTAGTCTGTACCATTGCATGAATAAGTTCATAATACTACTTAAAGCATGAACAATATTAATTTATGGAAAATTTCTTGTGGCTACTCGAATTGCATGCAGGAACTTTTTTGTAACCTAGGCTCATAACCAAAAAAATGAAATAATTCTTTTCGTTTGGGTTCAAAAAAAACCCTTTCACATTATACCACTTCTTTGACTGTGAGCCCAGGTAATAACAAAATTTTATCCCTCTCTCTCTCTCTCTCTCTCTCTCTCTCTCATCACTCTACTTAGGAACTACCGCTAATTGTAATTAAGGCCAACCATCTTTCACAGAGATTCTGCCCACTAAACCTAGCTTTAAGCGTAAAAGTCCTGAGTAAGCTTGAGAATTTCCATAGATAAAAGAGGTGCAAGATCTTCAAAAAAGGAAAAGGAATTGGAAGCTCCATTCCCTGGTGACTACGTGTTCCATGGCACACTTTCACAATTGGTCCACTACTATAAAGTAATGGAGTCCTTGTTAGCCCACAGGTGCATGAGATTAACATTCTTTAAGAAAATCATTAGCTTGTACGTTCTCATTTTTTTCCCCATATCAGTAATCAGATTTTGATTCAAAGAGGATCTCGATACCTAGGACCCTAGGTGAGTTTTTATCTCCCTTTTCTTTTAGGTATATGATTAAATCTAATTGACATTATTCCTTCCCCCACCCACCCCCTAACCCTCACAAATTTTTTTTCCCTGATGGGATGGGAGTGGAAGGTGGGTTCCCTCACAGGTCTCGGCATAAAAGCCATAGATTTTTTTTTTTGCTAAGAAAATCATTGTAAGTGGTTTTATCAACAAGGTAGGGATGGAGCAGGAGGTTTTGCCAGAAGCTCTTTTGATTGAATGAAGGATTTTGCTATACGGCAGTGTTTGTTAAGTCCTAATTTTGTGGATAAATTATTCACATTATGTATCAGTCATGAAATGAATTCCAAAACAATTTGATTTTATCAGGTGTCACATTAATATCATCATCTCTTTCACCTTCTTAGTATGTATATTGGGAATTCGAATCCGTCTTATTGAATCAAATTGATTGAATGGGATTATCCAGAGGAACCCTCTTTCAAAAACAACAACAATAAAGTTAAAGCCCGGGTTGGCACTATAACAATTTTTAGATGATGATGATGATGATGAAGTTGATGTTGATTGTGTTTCGGTAGAGCGGCAACATGGATCGGACGCTTGGGATGGTGCACTTCCTCTTCTTGCCTGAAGTAGAGCCGTGAAGTCCAGTTGGGGCACTTGGGAACCCGACCAAAGGAAGAAGAAAAAGAAGAGAGCCCCAAGAAGTAAAATTTGGGACTCCTCCTATCCAATAGTCTCAATGATCATAAGACTACTTCACATGGCAGAACTATGTGCTTTGACCAGAAAGGCCTTTCTTGTACCTCAGCTACGAATACCTTCCTATGGTGTAAGAATAAGTGTACGGAAGTGCATGGGATTCAAACTCTGCCTCTCATTCTCTGCTCTTAGGGTTGAGCATTCCCTCTCTTTTTCTTGAGGGATTATTTTATTTTATATTTTCTCGCTTGTTTTTTCTCACAGGTCTACCTTGCAGGGCTATATTTCTAAATTTTATTGATGACTGAAGGGGATGGGGAAAACATTATTTTTGGAATCATCACATTGGATTTGAGGGTGTAGAACCTTATTGGTGAACCCATACCAATTAGGGGATCGAACTTGAGTAAGGAGTTTAATTATAGTGAAAGGATTGAAACCCCGAATTTGACTTCATGTTTTGTCTTTTACAAAGATATGGCTACATGTCAAGTTACGAGTGTGAGAATGTGTTACGCACGTACTTCAACTAAAAATTTTGGCCGATCAGTTAGACACTTAATTTCGAATATTATACACCAAGAATTTTGATAGCGTTGAGTCAAAATGCGTGCTATGTGTATTTGATTAAGCTGATATGACATTATAATGAAAATGAATGAAAGCTTCATCACATGAATAGTTGGAAACTTATTAAGACATCATACGAAATAATAAGAAAAACTAGTTTAAGATCACATGATGAGGTGAGTGGAAAACTATACTTATCCATATAAAATAATAGGAAAACCCATCATGAAATCAAATTAGATAATAGATGATTCTAACCTATCCACATGAAATAATAGAAGAGCTTACCGTGAATTCTTATGAAATAATAAGTAAATCGTTATTTTATATATGGATTACATAAAATAACGGATGTAATGACGATATTTACAACATGCAAACAGAAACAAAAATTTACCTGTCATCATATGATAATGACAAATGATAAAGATAAAATTCCTTCACTCCGTGTATATATTTCTAGTAACTACCCGACTCAAGGATAAATACTTAGCCTTCTTCTCACTTTCTTAGAGGAATTAGAATTTTCAGCAAAGCTTCCGCTCTTTGGGAATTTCCACTCTTTGGGAATTTGGACAGAGCTTTCGTGCTAGGTATCAAAAACTTATAATGGATATGAAAATTTGGATAGAGTTTCCTCACTAGGTATCGAAGGTTGATACTAACTAGGGAAAGTTGGGCTAGTGCTTTCACACTAGGTGTCAAGAATTGATACTAACAATGGAAGTTGGATACAGCTTCTGCATTAGATATCAAGAATAGATACTAAAAATGAGAATTTGGACAAAGCTTCCTGCACCTTGTTTAGCAATAGATGGCACCAGCTTTGAATATCAGGCAGAGCTTCTACGCTATAACTTTCGGATTTGTGGGATTTTAGCAGAGGTTTGGAACTTCCGGGACTTCTTTGGGGATTCCTATAGAAAATTTTTGGCTTTCTAATTTTTCTAGAATTTTGGGATTTTTCTAGATTTTTGAGACTTTTCGAGCTTCTACAAAAAATCAGGGTTTCAATGGTATTCTGGAAGAATTTGGGGATCTTGATAGACTTCTTGGGATTTGCATCAGGGGTTTTTTTAGATTTCTTAAAAGATGGATTTTTTTTAAAAAAATTCCTCTATATTTTTTGGATATTTTTTCTTAAGAAACTGAAGCCAATTGGATGTGATTCTAGGAATTGAAATTTTATGCAAGAGATATCGACAGATTCGTCTCGACGAGTACCATCCGATAACATGGGAATTGAGCCTCGTTTTCATACAAAAATCTATGGGAATCTAAAAAAAAAAAGATTTGCCTTGTTTTTGCAAAGTTCTAGGATTCCTGAAATATATGATAACCGCTTTCAATTGCCTCTACATTATTGGCTATCACTTAACATGAAATTTATCAATATAGTTGACACATTATTAGAGTTCGGATTGGTTTGAAACGGGTATCAAAGTTTGCCGAAAAAATTGAATCATTTTTTAAAGCGAGCCACAAACTTTTTTTTCACTTGTGACTTCGTCTTCACCCGTGACTTCGTCTTCACCCGTGACTCATTATTGTCAGAGGGGAAGGGAAAGACAAAATTAGGTGTCTACGCATGGTCAAAGACTACCTTGAACTGTAGAGAAAGAAGATTTTGTGATTAGACTCTTGTGTCATGATCATGCTCCCACCCCCATTGACAAGGCCAATCCTCCCCTTTCCCATCTGACACTACCAATCCCAAGATAAAAGAAAACTCTAGCAGTTGTGTGAATTGTGTCTACTTCTCTTTCCCCTTTTGAAATGACCTTTGTCCTTCTATAACTCATCCTAAGCACAATTGGTGCCACCGGGTATTTTGTGGCACTTGGGTAGCATGCCTATCCTTCTCCCTAATATATAACACTTTTTTTTTTTTTTTTCAAGTTGAAATTAGTTAATAGTAACATTTTAGAGTCGAAGAACCTATTTAACTTTCTTATAATAGGTGAACCGCCAAATTATTTTCCTTTTTCTGCAATCACTTAATCATGATCTTTTGATTGATGCTCTTTCATTTCTTGACTCATAAAAGATGTGCTTTATCTAATGGAGTGTCAACTATTAGATCTTCCATTGATTGTTTCCCTAATTGGTAGCACCGTCAAAATTTGATAGGTCACCTCATTAAATAGTTTGCTAAGGATTAAAGATTGAACTTTCACTTTCTTTTTTTAATATCTACATGAATCATCATATTATAACTTCAACCATGTGGAGGTTTTGTATTATGCCTAATTCATTATTAGGTAAACTGATAGCATTAGTTCTAAACTCCATTTTCAAAACATGATTTATGAAGAAGATGACATGTGCACGATTGGGGAAACATGGATTTTAAGAGTTTCCAACATGATATAATACAAAGGCAAATCAACTAATATTGGTCCCTCAGTGGAATTAGATAAGAGAAACCTCCATTACCCATGGGTGCATATGTGTTTAGGATAGTACTTATTCAAGGTGCTTAATTAGTAAGCATATTGGCACTTTATCAATATGCATAAATGGAACTGACAAGCCTCAATGTGATGTCTGTCTTTTCTACTCTCTTCTCTATAAAATGATTAGGGTTAACAATTTAATGGGTATTGCTATCAATCTATATATTGATAGTAAGGATTACACAACAACTGACGTCTCTCCCATGATGAGCTTAATTGTTAATTGAGCCAAATAATACATTATATTTTAATGTATTGGGCTCCATTCAACTAAGCCCACCAATCAACACACTTTCATTAATTCATACCTATACAATAACTGTATGTTAAACCTATGCATGAGGAAACATTATATTCTCCTACTTGGGGAGCAAACGGTCATTTTTCCAACCTTGAATTAGAAAATTGAGCTTATAAAAGGAAGGGTTGAAAGAAAAGTTTAAGATATCGAAACTGGTCTTGGGATCTGACAGGCCAATTTCGATTCAATCATAAACAACCGTATCAGTTTGGATCGGATAGAAATACCTATGTTTGTGTTAGATCAAAAACCAAGAAACACGAAAAATAAAGAGACAATAGATCCGCACGATACAGAGATTTAACGAAGTTCACACACCAGGGTGGTGTGCTATGTCCTCAGGCGAAGAAGAAGATATTTCACTATGCAGAAGAAAGATTACACCCAAGTAGCGATGAGAAAACTCGCCTTGAAACCCTAGCTTGAAAAAACCTCAAAATACAATGACTTTCTCAACAAGCAACAGTACATTATATATACTTTAAGTGGCGGGTCGATCCATCAGGTCGCAGTCGATCCGATCGAACCGTACCGCAGGGGCTACACCCCTGCACCCCCATACGAGATTAGTGATGGGCTCCAAGCTTGGGCCTATTAGCCCAACCCCGCTGCTTCCATCATAGATCTCAGAAAATTCCCCATTCGGGTCACCACCAAAATATGTCAGATCGGGTCAATCTTCAAAACGGGTCAAGAATTCAAGACAAACTTAACAGTTTGTCATAATAAAAAACAAATAAATAAATAAAAACTATATTTTTTTTTCCTTATTACCTTTCATCTGTACCAATGAAACGATAAGATATTGGCCAAGAATAGAGATTAGATAGGGCCAAATCGATTGATCCAATTTGATTCCTCAAACATTAGTTGAAAGAGGTGCACCCTAAGTGATTGCTCTTATAATCATAACCCCTAAAATAATCACTTTGCGGAATCTCTCTCTCATCAATTTTCACAAACTCATTATCCGTCCTAGTGTACCTAAAGTTACACACCATATACTTTGTCTTTGTTTTACTCATCCTAAATCTTTTGACTCCAATGTTAACATTTATAAATCCAACTTTGCATTAATCTCTGTTTTTGTCTCATCCACCAAATCAATGTCATCAATAATAATAATAAAAATATACACTAAAAACTCTCATCTTTAATGTCTTTGGATAAATCATTCATGCTAAGCACAAAGAATTAGGACTAAAAGTTGATCATTTAAGTAAACAAATTGTAATTAGAAATTTACTACCTTGACTCCCACATCTTTAGACTTGTCAGTATACCATACACATTTTTTAATTAGGAGAAGTGTTCTCTGTTTGGAAGTGCAGCTCCTACACCTACATAGGGCCAACGGGAGCTCAAGAGGAAGCATCTACAGAGATATCATATCCTTTCATGGGGGTGGGTTAGTCATTTCTACCCCATGTATCTAGGCTTAGGGCCCACACTCCCCCACAGAAAATATTTTTTCTTGTGATTATGTCTACATATTTACTTGGGAATGTCTACATATTTACTTGAGACACTTTTATTTTATTTTGTACTTTCCGTATTGACTCTCTAAGAACTTTACTATAGGCTTTTTCTATGTCAATAAATACTATATAATAATCTTTCTTGTGATCCCTAAATCTTTGCATGAGTCTTCTAATACTATTTTTTGTTGTGCATTTTCCTAACATAAAATTAAATAATTGTTTATAATAGTATTTTCTTGTCCTATATGTGAGTTTCAATAATAATATTTTTCCATAATTTCATAGTATGACCCAGTAGTTTTATGTTCCTATAGTTATTGCAACTCTGAATGTCACATTTATTTTTTTAAATCAAAATTATAATTATTTTTATTCATTCATTTGACATTTTCTATGTTCATAATCTTATTAAAATATTTAACTATTTGATTAGTTAAGATAAACCACTGATTCAAATTTTTTTTTTTTTATTATTATTATTTTATACGATCTTCCCCAAAGTAGTACCGAACGGTTTGCACTTGCTGCTCGGGACCATTATATCGTACATCAGAGGTGTATCATTATTGCCTGTATCAGTCTACCTTCAAATAAAGACATTGATTGGATAAAAATAGGAAATATTTTATGGAGATGACATAATAATGAATAATGAGTGTCCTAAGATTCGCATCTGTGCTTCAATGGAGGATTTGAAGGGTCTCTCTTGACCAAACCAAACACAAGGCATAAATGTAATCAATCAGTGTTCAGAGACGTTTGCCAGATAAAGTACAAGAGAGAAGATGATCCAAACAAGAGAGCTTAGGGTATTTATTTTCAGCCATTTGAGTTATAATGGGACCACCTCTAAGCCCTTGCTTGCAGTGTTTAAAAAAATCGGATCGGATTGATTGAGGCTGATTCTAATTTCGATCGATTCGGTTCAAACCGATCTTCTATGAAAACTAGGGTTCAGGGATTTGTAGTCAATTGTCAATTCTAGTGCATAGATTCTGATCCAATATGATCGAAATCAAAATCAGTCTAGATTGATCCAGATCCTAATTCCTATTTTTAAACTCTATTTGCTTGAGTCTTCATGAAATGAGAAAGCATCAACAATACAACATTCTTAAAAAAACCCAATGTTAAATAAGAGAAAGGTTTATCCGTCAACAATGTACCACATGATAGTTCAATTAACTCACATTAAGGTGGATATAATATCTAGGGGACTGTTTTACTTCAGCCACGATCTCTCTTAACCAAAGCCTTCAGATGAAGTTAAGAGGATATTGGGGAATAATTCGTGAATATTGTCAATCCTATATTGTAAGGACAGACATTGACAACCATTGATAGATTGTAGTTTTTCTACCCCTATTATATATATTATCATCAAATTATAAATTGATCCTTAAATATGTCAATAAAAAAATTAATAAACTAAGTGAATCTTACAAAAGTAAAAAAAAAAAAAAATTATCTAACCTTCTATTGTATGTCTTCTAGCTAAAATATGGGTCCAAGAATAAAATAGGTTACGTATCCAACAAATATCAAAATATTTATATTAAAGGAATTTGCCATTTGGCAGCTTAGTAGATGCTTCATTTTTGGCGTACACGTACTCCATGTCTTCTTCTACTTTAGTTGAGTTTTTATCCAATTAGGACTTGCCACATAATAGAATAAGGTGCAAGAATAATAGTTTGGAAGCTACTCTTTACAAATGATTTGATGGATGAGAATATAATGGAGTGAGTGTAAATATTTTTTTTATCTTCGCTTAAGATCATTTGTATTAAAAAAGAAAGAAGAAGAATAAGAAATAGAGTTGGAACCATGAGTGTAAATACAAAATAAATTATATGATTTGGAGAAAGTTTTATTCTACCAAATAGGAAGAACACCTGTTGGAGATATTTTGTCTTTTATTCTGTATCGCTTATAAAATTGGGTTAATTTTGAAGAGTTGTTAAAAGGCCTAAAGTCTCAAGGGTTCTTTCCTGTTTAGGGTTCATATATGTGTAGTGAGAGCTCTTTCTCTGCAAACAATCTAAGAGAGGTGCGAGGATTAACGGTTATAACTCTATTATTTGTTGATACTGAAACAAATCTCATCTCACTGTGGACATAGACTTTCTTGCCAAATCATATAAATATTCGTGTGCGATTATATGAATGTTGCTTGTGATTTCTATTCATTTTTTATATCTTTAGGATTCCGATTCTATATCACCACACTATCGTAGGGTTCACAAAAGTATGTTCCCTAAAATACTTTCTCAAGTGCTTTTGAAGCCTTCTGGGTAATGGATTCCTCTTCACCATGTCTTGAGGAAAATTCGATCCATGAGGTTTTGTTTATTAAGCACCAATTGTGACATGTAGAACAATCTCCCTATGAAGCAAGTAAATAGAAATGGCCACATCAACCATCCAAGTGGCTTGAAATAGATGAATCATGTCGAGAATAATTCAAAGGTGATAGATACACTTGACAAAACTTCATCCTATATAAAATTGGTGGCAGTTTCCCCACGCGGAAGGAGGCATATATCCTTCACCCGGGGCAGTAATGGTTTGGGATGAGGTTCATAATGAAGATTAGGGTATTTTCAAACTTTCGTCTTATAAGGGAAGTATTAATGATTGTTAGATTGTAACTTTGGAATGCAAGATGGAGAAGATTTGAGAATCAGTTTTGGGTGAGGTGCTGACATTTGGCATATTCCATATGCTGTGTTGGAATACCAAGTGGCATCTCATACAATGATATTGGTGATGTGTATGAAATGACTCATCATATGTGGAGGTTTTGGGGTTAGTTAATCAGCTTCAAGAGTGGTAGGTCGTTCACATCTATTCTCTCAGATGCCTCATAAACAACTCTCCAAGGATTGCACGAGTAAGGTGGGAACTGAGAAGTTTCAGAACTTAAAAGCTAGGGATCAGACCACCCATTCCTTTCCCATCATTTGATGTAACATGCTAGTGTTTCAGTCTTCTATCGCAGTTGCTGCAAGCCCTATATATCTCAAGTATACTTGCACCCATGCCGATTATAGACTCTGCGGCGCGAGCGCCCTACACTCTCTCTTGCGTTGGGAAAGAGAAACCTTCGGTTTCAAACACAGACTCGCATGCGTTATTTACTACCTCGCCCTTTGGCTGGTACTATACTAAGGCTGGTTGACTGGTCTTCCCTCAAGCCTACCCTATTAAAAGGGCTGGTTTGGGGATTCTATTTCTTTCTACCCATTTCAGCCTTTCAGGTCATTTTCTCTCTCTCCTCACCCTGTTCAACACTTTTCTTTTCTTTCTTCTTTTACAAAATTTCTCCCCTCATGATACCCAAAAAAAAAAAAAAAAAAAAACTTGGATCATTTAGATATAAAACTTTATTTTTCTGGGTAGGAACATTTAGATATAAAACATGCTCTAGTAATGTGTGTCTTGGCCTTCCGTGCGCGTGTGTGTGAGAGAGAGAAAGAGAGAGGAGTGGGGCGTACGCATGAATGATTATACCGACGATCGAAGAGCCAATTGTGCGAGAACGAAGAAGGGATCAGCAGAAGAAAACAAAGAAACACAGAGAGAGGGAGAGAGAGAGAGAGAGAGAGAGAGAGAGGAGGGGAGGGGGGGAATTTCCATTCGAAAATGGCATTTGGCTGAAACATTCCGAGTTCTGACAAACAGTTGGCGTGCCCACTCTCCATTACCTCACTAGTATTTGGCTGAATCAATATTACCATTTGTTCTTTCTCACACCACTCACAGTCTCACACAACCCTCTTCTCAATCTCAGATTCTCAAGAAACCCAACTTGGGGTTTTAAGCTTTTTCTCATCATCATCATCCACTGTTCATTCCTTCCTTCCTTCCTTCCTTCGTTTCTGTATGTACGGTTCTGTAACAGCAGCAGAAGCAGCTATTCTCCTCAGCTGGGTCTGGCTCCTCTGTCTTTCTTCCTATGAGACTGCTTCCACTGTCAAGTGGTTACTACTGCAACAACAGAGCTCAATCCTCCCTCGACCTCCTCCAGGCGATCCTCCCATTCCAAACAAAGTTTGTACGCAGACCCACCAGGTGGGTCCGCAAGGACTCCACCATCACCACCACCACCACCACTCGCTGTCACCATCGCAGCAGCAAGGACAACAAGAAGAAGCTCGTGGTCATCCTGGGTGCCACCGGCACCGGTAAGTCTCGCCTATCCATCGACCTCGCCACTCGTCTCCCCTTACCTTGCGAAGTCATCAACTCCGATAAAATGCAAGTCTACAAAGGCCTCGACATCACCACCAACAAAATCCCAATGCTCGATCGCCGCGGCGTTCCTCACCATCTCCTCGGTTTCTTCGATGCCCACAGAGAGTTCTCCGCCACTGACTACCGCTCACTCGCTGCCTCAACCATCTCATCCATCTCGGAACGCAGCCGACTACCCCTTCTCGTGGGCGGCTCCAATTCCTTCATCCAAGCACTCCTCGCAGAACGATTCAATCCCGACTCAGAGTCGGGGGTATCCAACGGATTACGTTACAACTGCTGTTTCCTCTGGGTGGACCTGTCGTTCAATGTTCTCTGCGACTACCTCAAAGTCCGAGTCGACGATATGCTTGCAATCGGCATGATCGAGGAGCTCGCCGAGTTTTACGACCCGGACAAGGCAGACTCGGAAGTAGGAATCAGAAAAGCAATCGGAATACCCGAGTTGGATCGGTATTTCAGAAGGTTTCCGCCACGGAGGAGGAGGAGAACGGATCTCGAGGAGGATGTGCAGAAGGAAAAGGAGGAGAGAAAGAGAGCGTTGGAAGAGGCAGTGCAGGAGATAAAGGAGAACACGTGCGAGCTAGCTAAGATACAGATGGAGAAGATTGTACGGCTGAGATCGGCTGGGTGGGACCTGAGAAAGTTAGATGCGACGGAGGCGTTCAGGGCAGTGATGGCTAAGGATACAGAGAAGTGGGCGGAGGTCTGGGAGAAGGATGTGGTGGGCCCATGCGTGAAGATTGTGAAGCACTTCCTTGAGGAGTAGTTAGTTTTTCCCAACCTCTCTGTCTCTCTCATTTCATCTTAAAAACGAGAAAGAAAAAAATTAAGAAAAGAAAATAGTAAAAATTTATACATCTCTACCGGTTCATTCTTCAGACCCGGCTTGAACCGTATCCAGTTAATTTATTGGAGAGGGCCAAGGAGGCCAATTTTGAAGCAGATGTACATTAAGAGGGTTGGTTGGGGCTGTGCAACTTTTGGGTTTGGTGAGAGAGGGGAAAAAAAGGAATTTGCACTTCCAGACGTCCATCTCTCTCTTTTTTTTCTTTTTCTTTTTTTTTTTTATTTAAGTGAGACTTTCTCTCTCTATTGTATATTTTTCTGTTGCGTTGTTATAAGGAAGATCACGATTTGTGTGTGGAGCATATGACAGCTAATCAAAGATGGGGAAGTAGAGAACTGAGCGTTCCTGACTGTACTGTGTAGTGGCGGAGAAGCTAGCTGCCGAGATCAGCATACATGGCTCATCCAAAAGATACCTTTTTTCTGTTGGAATCTGCTCCCGGCACGTATCTCCAGGTCATGGAAAGATATACACAGAGGCTAACATAATGAATGACTCATTTCACTCACCTCCACCTGGCAAACATGACCGGTGATCCCACCTTTCCTCCATGTTTTAATGATTCCTCAAATTTTGAATCCCTTGTTCTTAAGGAGAAACAACATTACCCCGCTAGTGCGTATTTATGCCGGCATCTGGATACAGTGATTGTGAAAAGATCGTGTTAAAGATATTTTCATCGCGAGCCCTCCCATTCGCTCATATGTTGGCATATATCCGCACCTGTGGATATAGCGTTCTGTTGTCCTTTTGAGGATGAAAGTTTTTCATGGATGAATATTGTCTCTCCACCAAGATACACGGGATGAAATAATCAGCAAAACGCACATAAATGGAATATGGCAATAAATGAGGCCCTATTAATTGAGTTTAGCTACTCGAATAAGAAGAGCTAAACTCACAGCTAAGAGTTAGAAACCAACTACTTCCCTGACCTTTCGGAAGACCATCCGGCGCTGTGCATTAGCTATTGTACGACGCAAAAAAGAACTCGCTCTCTATCGTGGTGTGAAACCAACCAATTCATTAAAAAGGGAATCTCTGTGGATATTTCTTTGTATATTTTTATTGGCCTTCACACACATACACATATACTCTCACAGAAAACTCTCTTTTTTTATCAACAAAGTTTCTCTTCACCGTGCAATACGATTCGTCGTGTGATCCTAAAGTCGAGAACCCTCTACTCCCCTTGGATCCTGCTCCCAAATCAAGAATGCGCCTAAAAGACAAAAAATGACAACACTATTGATCATATTTTCTTGTTCAGCTACTCTACTCCGAACCCTTCTGAGTTCTGAAGTGGGGATCAAAGACTACATTACTTGGTATCGAAGGAATGGATGAATTGATGAAAGAAAGAACGGATTGGTTGTATATCCTTTTCAGTCCTTTTCTCATTTGACTAAGCCCTAAAATGTCACCTCCATCATTCTCTTTTTACAACATTAGATACGGTTCAACTCTAAGTCTCTACTCATACAACCCACAACTGTAAGGAAGTCAAAAGAGCTGAAAAAAATATGGAAAAAAGAGGCAGCGACAATGAGTTAATAGACTTAAGAGTGGATGAGATCTGAAGTTGGTAAAGATGAAAAGGGGATTTTCTTTTAAAGTCTTGGAAATATTAATTGCACAAGGGATTGGAGTTTGCCGCAGGCACTCATAAAAGGGGAATTTTTTTCATAGTCCAGGAAATATTAATTTTCAAAGGTGATGGAAATTGCCGCACCGTCTAGCCAATGGGGTTACGAAAAGAGATATCACACTATTTCTTAATTAGTCTAAGTGTCAGGGAAAAGAGAAAATGTGTGTGCAGAAGAATTTCCATACCATTGATGTGAAATCATTTTTCCTTACAAAAATTCTGTTGAACAAGCCCAATCACATGGAATGTGACAAATATAAAAAATGGATCATTTGAATGGACATGTCAGAGGTTAACACTTGCTCTACTTCTTGCCATTTATATGGTGAAAAGGGGTATTTATGAAACTAAAAAAAGAAGACAGGCATTAGCCTAAGGCACATACATGCAGAGGATTCAAGCTCATAAATATATTGGTAAAAGGAAAAGCATATAGTTTTTTCTTTTTCACGGCAAAAATGTGGTGGTATGAACAGGTATGTCATGCTTTTAAATACATGATTGACGAGCTGATAATTTTCATATGTGTGGATAAATAAGGTTCCTCTTAGATTTACCACATGTTAAATGATAAAGGAAACTCTAATCTTATATGCCCAACTTGTATTCAATTATGTGTGTGCTTTGCATGGTCCATTATTTTGTGGGGGCACATGGGTACCTAGAAAGGAAATGATGAAATCTATATATTTGACTCCCGAATTTAATGCCAAGTGGGTTGTCCAAGTGGCAGAATCTAGATGGGGAACACATAAATCTGTGATCCTACCACCTGCCCTGATTTTTCATTGAATTGAAAATAATGCACCCAGCAATCAAGTTTGGTACTGCAGAATAAATGAACAAAACTTGAATTCATTCAAAGTACTTAGATTCTCTTCCTTCCCTTAAGAATACCTCGGCACTGACTTTCAAAATAAATATTAGTCATGGGTTACACGTTGGGTGGGCCATGTTATAAAAGTCATACCATGACCTCTTGATGTCTTGATCTTCAATTTTAATGAAGTTCTTTTGGACAAAGAGAGCACCTTCCTTTTATTTTGCTTCTAAAACTAAGATGATTACTTACCTTATGCTTGTAAGTGTGATGGGCTAAGGCACTCAAAATGGATTCACATTCATCCTCTGACATTTGATTCATTGATTGATTAGTAATCTAAAACTACCTTTAATCAATTCAACATCAATTAATGAATACAGTGAATATAGATCTTGTACTCATGTCCCTTGGTATCTTATGCCTTATTGGAAGATACATAAAAACATCAATTTTTTTTTTGGAGGGGGAGGGGGGGTTGTGGGTGTGTGTGGGGGAGGTGTGAAGGTGCTAAAAATGCAACTATTAAGGGTCTTGCTTGGCGAGTCAAATTTTCTACCCACGTAGGGAGGGTCTATTAGTGTACAAGTATTGTATTCCGTCGTAATTTAATCCAAGGAGTATTGGTGTAGGTCCTCGACAGATTTACTTCCTCTGCAAGCAATTCTGAGAGGTATGAGGAGGAGCTTTGTAATCCTATTCTCCATTGACAGTGAAGCAGAATCTCATCTCACCGAGAATGTAAGCAATCTTGTTGAACCTCATAAACATGTGTGCATTGTTTGTTCTTGTTTTCCATTGTCTTATGTATTGCTTTTAGGGTTACTATAGATAGGGTCTCCCCATGTGGTATGGGCCACCCAAGTGGAATCTCCACTCCATTTGTCATAGGGGTAAAATGGGTGGAGATTCCACTTAGGTGGCTCTCGCCCCTGTGGGGATGGTCTCCACATGTGTAGAGGATCCAGACTCTTGGTGAGGCTGGTTGTGTCCAGACCAGACCATGTTGATTTTTTTTTCAACTTTCCAAAAGGGCATTAAAATGTAGCATTGAGTACTAAGGCATATGCAAAGGATCAAGGTTTTACTTCATGCTATTTGTCCTAGTATTGGTCGCCATTGAGAGGTATGAGAACGAGCGTTGTAACCCTATTCTCCATTGATAGTGTAACAGAATCTCATCTCACCAAAGATGTAAACAATCTTGTCGAACCTCGTAAACATGTGTGCATTATTTGTTCTTGTTTTCCATTACTTTTTGCATCGCTTTTAGGGTTACTATAAGGTCTCCCCATGTGGTATGGCCCACCCAAGTGGAATCTCCACTCCATTTGTCATAGGGGTCAAATGGGTGGAGATTCCACTTAGGTAGCTCTCGCCCCAGTGGGGAGGTTCTCCACATGTGTAGAGGATCCAGACTCTTGGCGAGGCTTGTTGTATCCAGATCAGACCATGTAGACTTTTTTTTTTTTTCAATTTTTCAAGGGCTTTAAAATATAGCATTGAGTACCAAGGCATATGCACATGATCAAGGTTTTACTTCATGTTATTTTCCTAATATTGGTCGCCACTGATACTGATATCGATATAGATTTACTATATCAGCCTAATCTAGGTTAATTCCACTACAAAAACCCACTTATGTATCGATTTAGAGAATAGTCACTTCCCATACTAAGACGTATTGACCAATACCTAAATCCATGCAGAGGATCTACTTCTCTTGAATACATGAATTTTGGGAAGGGGTTGTGAATTTTGAATTTCATGGACCCAGGGCCGGCGCCTCTAGTAAACTGAAAAGGATTTATAATCATGTGAATTTATCTTGGTTGAGTTGACGAGTGCCTAATATGGTCATAAATGTGGGGAGGAAGGATTTTGGTGGAGACTCACAAAAATATCTTGCGGATTAACAAGGACATCTCATAGGGTAGGTCCAAATAGGCAACTAGCTAGAGGAAAAATGAGGCAGAAATGGTATGATTGAGAAATTAACATGTCAAAAGATTGGAATAAAAGGAGAAAGAGAGATTAGAAGCTCAAACTCATGGTGAGAAGCACATGGGGTAAGGATCTTAATGGCTTCGATTATTTATCAATGGAAGTCAAGTCGATTGAACATCATCTCTTTCTATTTGACATTTTTATTTTTAATTTTTAATTTCCGTTTAAGAAAGATGTACTCAGTGCACGAGTTCTCTGAAGAAACGCAACCTTAAAACGATGCAGAAGATAATGAAAAAACAAAATAAACAATGCACACAGATTTAACGAGGTTCGGCAATGTTACCTACGTCCCCGGTGACATGAAATCCTAGTTCACTATCAATGGAGAATAGGGTTACAACACTCATCTTCACACCTCTCAGTATTGCTTGTATTACAGAGAAAGAAACCCTCGCTACAAATATATAGCGAAAAAACCCAAATCCAGAAAGTACACAATTACCCTTAAATAAAAAATCCGAGCGGAGGGCTGCGCTCCCCTACACCACCTGCTATGCAGGGGGGCAAGAGGCCCCCCTTGCAACCCCCACGGCCCGCTAACCAGCTAGCGGGACCGCCGTCCTGCCTATCTAGGTGCTGCACCAGTACTCCCTGGATTAAACTGCGACGAAATACAAGACATCATACACCAACATTCTCGCCACTATAGGTTTGGAGAGGATCATAACATATGCAATTTTACCCCCTCTTAGTAAAGAGGTTGTTTCCCAACTGAAACCAACAACCACTAGATTACAATGAAGTAATTTAATTTTAACTTCACTTTTAATGACTAGCTAAACACTCATTTTCTCTTGTATTTTTAGTCATTTTCATTGGCTATGGATCCATTGTCCATGCAATGTAAAGTTCAAACAAGAACATATTGCCCAAGCTTAATTTGTCTAGTTGTGCAAAATTTTTGGGACTGATGGTCAAGTTCAAACAATAATAATATCAATATTGTTGAAATTTAAAATCTGGGGTTGGTTTCCGGTTTGACAATTTTAAGAAGATAATCTAATCTGTTGTCCAAATTTGAACAAGAATATCTTAACTATAGTTGAAAAACCTGGTTTTTGCTCTGGCGAATCACTTGAGTCGAGTAAAAGATGTATGAAACTTGGTCTGGAATCATGAAAACTCATCGAAATTTAAGAAACCATAAAAAAAAAAAAAAAAAAAAAAAAAAAAACCTCAGAAACAAAAGTCATGTGATATTCATGGAATTTCTTTTTTTCCCTTCTTTCTAACTTACGAAGTTGCCATAGGTTCACTCCCTCCTCATTCGAAGAAAACAAAAGTCGACACTAACTTAAAATTACCAAGTTTTCGAAAAACAAGTCTTCTAGAAAAAAAATCTGATTTTCCAACTATAATCATAACTAGTTAGAAATTCAGCTATTGTATGATACCAAAAAAAACCCAACTCAAGAAGTTAAAGAAAAATATATTTGCCACCCCATGGTTTAGAAGGTCAGAAGGTCAGTGTGCTGATATTTATGACATCCTATAGATGTGGATCCCACCACCAAGCATGTGTGTTAATATGTTATTTAGGAATGGAAGGTGCGCACAGAGCATGATATACCATGCATGAATGTAGACATGATGGGGGTTTAGTAATATGGCTGTCATCAGAAATTAATATAACATTTAACAAAACGGAGTCCATGATGGATGGATGCAGCATGGGAGAGATCCAAGAAGAACCACAAAAAGGGTGAAACACAAAGAGAAACTCAGGAGGAAACAAACTGCCCTTTTCATATTAATCTAAGGGAAGTAATAATGAAGAATTACTGGATTAGAAAGCAATGTTCAATATTGTATGAAGTCATCAAATAAATAAGGTCTCTTGGGAAGAAAAGAGTACGGAGTCAGAGTCTCCAGTCCCATGGCTCCATGCGCGTGCGGCTCTTACGCGTGATCCTATACTCTGTTTTTTATTATTGTCGTGTAGTGCAGGGCAGGGTTAACAGTTGATGCAGTATATTCTATTTTTCCAAGTCCCGAGTACCTAAAGTATAAAAGCTAATGTTTGAGAACAGTGACTAGGGTTGGACTTTGATTAGTTGGGTCAAGCTCAGCCCAACCCAGTCCAATCAGGATCAATTAGAACTGGGAAAATTGGCATTAGACTGGCATGGTTGGGCCTAGATATGAACCCGGCAAGGTTGGATTGGGGTTTTAAGACACCCGTCCAATTGGGCCCTCTTTCACCCCCAACTGTAACATTACTCTAATGCAACCTAGTGGTTACGGGTTCGAATCGATAAACAGTCTCTCCATGAAGTGGGAATAAAATCATGTACATTATGACCATCTCTGAACCTTGCAGTTGATGACAAATCCAACTATTTCATCCCTTAATCAAGAAACGATTCAAATATTGTGGCTTAAAAGGTTTTCTCCTCTTTGTGGGTGAATGAAGGGACACTCGGTCCCAAAATGAAATATCGAGGACAAAGGACTCAACAAACTCAATCATTCTCGTGGGCTACCTCAACATGGACCTTTAGCCCTTATTTCTAACTTAGGAATCATGGACTGATCTCAGAAGAGCCCATGGAGTCCATCTCCCAAATTGCAGATAGGCTTTTCATGTTGTATTTTGAGGATGAAAACTCTAAATTCCTAACAAAACCCTAACCATAATTTTTTTTTTTTTTTTTATATAAGCAAAATATATTAAGACCCCACAAGACGGGGAAAAGAGGTAGCACAATAGTCCGAAAATATATAAACTAAATTAAATAAACAAAGACCAAAGGTTTCCATAATGAAAGGAATATATACACTACAAGAAAACACATTTATGGAGATGGTATAAAAATGCTACCGTCGCCAAATATAATATATGGCAACAGTAAAATAGAAACCGTTGCCTAATACATTTATGGAGATAGTAAAATAATACTTGTCGCGAAAAATGAATTTCAACGACGAAATTAAAAATACCGTAGCCTAATCATTTTATCACGACGGGTTAAATTTAAACGTTACAAAAAATTATTTAAGGCAACGGAATTTTTTAATACCGTAGTGAAATAACATCTTAGACATCGGTAAATTTTTTACCGTCGCCTAATATCGTATGCTAAATCAATACCGATGTAATTTATAGCGACGGTAGAAATGACGTTGTCACAAAATATTATTTTGGACGAAATTTATAATTTTCCCATTGCCAAAAATATTTGGACTATCTAATTTTATATGTGACGACGATAAAAACACTACTGTAGCAAAAAATCATATACAATGATCAATTATGTGATTTTGATTCATTGATTTTAGGCAACTGTAATTTTATTCTCGTCACCAATTAAAGATATAGCAATGGTAAAAAATATTACCGTCGTCAATAAAGTTTTACAATGAATTAAAAAAAAAAAAACTTAAACTAAAGAATTTTAGACGCGAACAAAAGTTATCAATGGTAAATTTTTTTATTTTTTATTGTTTTTTAAATTCATTGTAAAACTTTATTGACAATGGTAATATTTTTTACCATTGCTATATCTTTAATTGGTGATGAGAATAAAATTACAGTTGCCTAAAATCAATGAATCAAAATCACATAATTGATCATTGTATATGATTTTTTGCTACAGTAGTGTTTTTACCGTCGTCACATATAAAATTAGATAGTCCAAATCGTTTTGGCAATAGGAAAATTATAAATGTCGTCCAAAATAATATTTTGTGACAACATCATTTCTACCGTCGCTATAAATTACATCGGTATTGATTTAGCATAGGATATTAGGCGACGGTAAAAAATTTACCGATGTCTAAGATGTTATTTCACTACGGTATTAAAAAATTCCATTGCCTTAAATAATTTTTTGTAACGTTTAAATTTAACCCGTCGTGATAAAATGATTAGGCTATGGTATTTTTAATTTCGTCGTTGAAATTCATTTTTCGGGACAAGTATTATTTTACTGTCTCCATAAATGTATTAGGCAACGGTATCTATTTTACTGTCGCCATATATTATATTTGGCAATGGTAGCATTTTTATACCGTCGCCATAAATGTGTTTTCTTGTAGTGTATATATTCCTTTTATTATGGAAACCTTTGGTCTTTTTTTATTTAATTTAATTTATATATTTTAGGACAAGTAACAAATGGATGGAATGAAGACAATGACTTCTTATTTATGATTATAAGACTTTTTGAAAGTGGAATGAAAGCAATGAATTCTTAGTTATGGTTGTAAGACTTTTTGAAAGTTAAATGAAGACAATGACTTCTTATTTATGATTGTAAGACTTTTTGAAAGTGGGATGAAAGCAATGAATTCTTAGTTATGGTTGTAAGACTTTTTGAAAGTTAAATGAAAGGAAAATATTATTATATGGATGTTTGAATTGATCTTCTTTTCTGAATTGAACAATGTATATTACTGAGAATAATTTACAGGTAATATGTAAAATTTACTAATATAAATATTTTTTTTTCTTATTTTATATTTGGCGATGGGTTTTATTATACCGTTGTTCTAAAAAGATTAATATTAGGCTTAGGCGACATGTAGTAGCCGTTGGCATGTACATTTTTGGCGACGGATTTTTTTTATACTATTGTTATAAACAAATTGCATCTATTATTTATATAGTTATAGGCGACGGCATTTGATGTCGCTAAAAATATATTTGGCGACGGAAAATATAAAACCGTCGCTAATATTATTTTTCCCAACACCCCATGATTTTCCGTCGCCTATTTTTAGCTGCGGCAGTATAGGCGACGGAATTGGCGACAAAAAATTAATTGTCGCCTCTATATTTAGCGACAGTTTTTTATTTTTTGCGACACTTTTTTTCCCTCGCCAAAAATGTGTTTTCTTATAGTGGAATTAGCTATAAAATATGTAGTTTCTACCACATGGACAGGTTGTGAGACAGTTCCAACCATTGGATAGATAAGGCACAATTTGTACCCTCCCACTTGTCAAATTTCAAAACAATAATCAATCATGTACCGCTTCATGTAATAGTATTTATCAGATACGGTGCGTTAGGTCCTCCATCATGTGGACCTCTTGTTTGACGTCCTAGTTTGCCACATGACAAGGCAAAGTGAGTTCGAGACCATGGGAAACATCACAACCTTGTTATATTTCTGTTGCGCCTGATATTCATTCTTAGGGGGTGGGGTGCCCGATCGAGACCAAGCACCCACAACTGTTGAGTTTGAGAAAATGAAATGACAAATATCGTTTAAGTAGTTGATCCAGATCAATGGTGGAAAACTAAGGCTATGTTTGGTCTGATTTCTTGAAATGCATTACCAACCTAAAATGCATAATGTTAAATTTATTACTACTTATTAATTTTCATTTTACATTTTTCCTATCATTTAGCATTTTTAGTTTTGGACATGACTAATAAAAAAGATTAAAACTCGACTGAATGAGGGAAAGAATCCAACCATATTGTGGGGAGGGGGGGAAGTCACTATCACTGTCGAGAGTACAAATGATCAAGATATCCTCACTATTTAAATAAATGGAAAAAGAACTCTATTTGTCTTCTATTCCCACACCCACACACAACTCTTGTTTTCAGGGGACTATGAAAGATGCCCCTTGAAAACAATTGTTGTGTGTGGGCATTGGGATAGCTAATGGACAGAGTTCCTCCTCCTTTAAATAAACACCTTGAAATTTAAAATTTATATTGTTTTCCAATGTTTTGTTTTGCATATCCGTAGAAACATTGTCTCCCTTCTTAATCCTTCTACAAGTTATATTGATTTTCAATAAATCCCATAAATATTTTTATAGCGGAATTTTTGCTTATTTTCTTTCCTTTTTTTTTTTTCTAATTTATTTTTCTTCTTTTTTTCTCTCTCCTAGGGACGATTTTTTTTCCTTCGTTTGTGTGATTTGGACAATCTTTGGTGATGATGTGGAGGAGAGAGAAGATTTGGACAATTTTTGGTTCTCCCATTTTTTTTCTTTCTTTTTTTTTTTCTTCTCTTCTTGCTTCCACGATTTTGCTTGCTTATAACTTGATGTGGAAATCCCCTCCATGCCCTTAGTGCTTTAAGTGAGTGAAAAGCAGGAAATCTTCAACAAAATCTTCTAAAAAAAAAAACCAT
>NW_024868579.1:0-84510 GCF_013358625.1 Macadamia integrifolia | reverse complement strand
ACAGAAAACGTAAGGAGTGGTAGCAATATCAGAAGATTCAGAAACATGGCTTTGCTTAAATTTGCCTTCTCTTCACCTTGGACGTGTTTGGTGGTGATACAAATAGGCTCAAGGAAGAAGACTTCACACCATATCTCCCTTTGTAGAATGAAAAGTCAAGAAACCCTATTATAAGTCAAATTAAGAATTGGAACAGAGCGCGCTTCCTTTTAGAAAGGAATCTCTCTCTCTCTCTCTCTCTCTCTCTCTCTCTCTCTCTCTCTCTCTCTCTCTCTCTCTCTCTCTCTACGAATATGCAATCATGAGCAAAAAATAAAGCAAATAATCACATAATGTAAGAAATTTAACATGGTTCGAAAATTGTCTAAACTTGATATTTTTGACTAAACCTAAAAAGTTATCTACATCACTCTCCACTTAAAGCCATTCCCTTTCACTTTTGAGTAAGGTTTCCCACACTAAGATAATATATAGGACACCCAAAACCCTAAACTCTTGAGAGAAATTAGCCATGACTGTCTTCCTTAAGAATGACAAATCTGTCCATCATGGATACCTAGCAAGTAGTGATTAGAATGGGTCTAATAGCCCACCCGTGCCTTGCAAGTCATGGTTTTGGTTCATGGTATCGGAATGGTACAAGTCAGGTTCGAAATTGAAATGATAATGAAACATATGTGTGGGCATCGATTGAATAGATTTTTATTTTTGCATTTTCAGCCAATACTAGAGCGATTCGTATCAATTTTATATCGATATTGATTACGATCGATATCAATTCACCCGATCTAATACCGATATCTGAAACCATGTTGTCCTCAACAAAATAGAGAACTTCCTTATCTTGAATATCTGTGTTGAAGCCAAAAATTCAAAATACACACCTAGTGACATGGCAGGGGCAGTTTGGGTGTATAAAGAGAAAACGTGGGCTGACCGTATCAGTCTGTTACACATATGTGATACTATACCAGAGCACCAAGACAGTTAGGGCACACTCATATAAAGTGATGTTAATGGGACAGGTGGCAACAACACATTGGAGGCGTCACTTGAGATAGGGCCATGGAACGACACAGCCACGTGAGCAAAAATGCTAGATACTCCTACTAAGAGACAAGGCCAACCTGCCTCCTATAATTCATCATATAATAAGGATAGGAACAATGTCTGGAAAACTCCAAACCATGGTCGACAAGAGAACCCCTAGTGGCTCCATTAAACTCTTCACCCAGAGGACTAAGGCCCAATAGAACCCCCATATTTAAAAGATTAGGGCTAAGCATACCGTAAGGAAAAAAGGCATTGGTAGAATGTGACCAGAAACACATGGCAGCTTGAAGAAGAGGACGGTCGAGAGGAATGAAGTGTTTGGTCAGCTGAATGCCATGAAAGATTCCAAATGAATGCCATTCATCAAATTTGGCCGCGGTCATCTACTCAATCGAGTTGCTCCAACCTTCTAGGTGACGAGGCCAGAAGTGACACCAGGCCTTAGGCTTGACCTCGGTTTCGACAGGATCGGTCTTGCAAAAGAGGAGTGTCTCTTTCCTATGGCAAGGGAAATTTTTGACCGTGAGGGATGGGGAGAGAAGATTGGGGCCAAGAGAATAGTAAGACTCAAAGATGGTCACTACTTCAATTTGAATTGGCAAAGCATGAAGGGATGCCCTAGCCTGTGCTAGTTGATCTTCCAAGTGTAGTTCGTTAGGTTGGGGAGTAGAAGAACTCATGTTGCTCAAAACCATAGAGAAAGGAGGTAGCAGAGGAATAGTCGAAGGATGAAGAAGAAGAATAGTGTTCAAGGCACTATTTGCCTCTAAGAAGGAGATCAACCAAAAATCTTATTGAAACCACGCTGGCACAGGGACATGTGGCAACACAACATAAGCGAGACAGGTGGCTGATTGACATACATATGGAAAGGATAATTATCACCCAAGGGTTTAAAAGTTTTTGAAAAAAAAGGGGAGGAGATTAAACAGCCAAAAGCCTAATTCAGAGTAAATTAGTCTTGGGAACAGACCTAAGTACGTGGAACAATTGAAAAGGGCCACGGAGAAAGCAAACTAACGGTATCTTAGTTCCGAATTTTGAACTAATTGTTAGGAGGCCGTTGGAGGCTAAGGGTTTATATAATCCATACATACTTTCGGCCAAGAGATGGCATCGTAAGATGGATTATGAGGGGCAACTGTTGGCACCAAAAATTCAAAACAATCACCTAATGACGTGGCAAGGGTGGTTTGGGTGTATAAAGAAAAAACGTGGGTTGACGTAAGGATTTGAATTTGAAACCAAAATCGTTTACCAAAATTGAACCGAGCCATTTACACCGAAACCGCAAAATCATTTAGTAAATGGTTTAGTTTTGGTTTCAAGTTTAAGACCGATTAGTTAAATGGGTCAGGTTGCTTTTAACCGTTTAACCCATTGGTTTCAAACCGAATTGACACCGTGAAAATCAAACCGTTTAAACCATCAAAACCGATCCGATTAACCCTTATAACAATAAAATATTTGATTGTTTTAACAAAACATAATGGTTTTATTTAGAGAAGAATTCAGAACCATAGAGGGTATCCAACTGTCTATTCATTAATTTACTCCTCTTAAGTCTTTGCTTGGTCCATGCCTCATTTAATTTGCTACAAGATTGAAGCGTTTATCAACAAAAGAAAATTATAGTAAACATGTGAATAAACTAGCAAACCGAATACTAACCGTTTAAAAACTGTATGGAATAAACCACGATCAAAACCATTTAAAACCTTGAAACCGACACTGTTTAAAAATCATGGAACAGAATCTGTTTATCAAACGGTTGTTGTTTCAGACAATGCAATAGTTTAGTAAATGGTAAGATTTTGGTATCAGCTGAATAAATGTAAATTGAACCGAATCACACTGTATACACTGAAATCGAACCGATTGACACCCCTTGACCGTATCGATCCGTTACCCATATGTGATACAAAACCAGCACACCAAGACAGTTAAGGCATGCTCATATAAAGTGATGTTAATGGGACAGGTGGCAACAGCACATTGGAGGCGTCACTTTGTGGGAGAAGTGGGCTGATAATCTGGGTAATGAAGCGGTTAACTCTTAAAGTATATCAGGAGAGAAAACTGGCCAAGGAAAAGGGATCAACAAATCAAACACAACCTAACTACAATGCAACTCTTTATTTCAATTTATGTTTTTTCTTTCCAATATTTAGAATTAGAGATGAAGTAGAACTCTATGTTCACTTCTTTTGAATTTTCAACCCACAAAATATCCATCAGATTCTAATGATTTGTATTCAGATTGAGGAATATAACATAATTTATTTCCTCATCCTTCAGAGGGTTTGATCGTTAAAAATCCCTGAAATTATCAGGGCAAAAGGAAGAGGAGAGTCTAAGTTTCTTGATTGAAATCAAGTTCAATATTAAAACCGATCAGGAAGAACTCTGACATGCTCAAGCACTCACTAGTACGATTAACTGACTGTAGCATATAGAAAGATCTTGTGTCAACAATTTCACATGGCACAAACAAACAAAACTACATGGAACTCCCAAGGCGAAAACGTGGTCATGCCTATTTCTACCAAAAGAAAAAAAAACTAGCTTTCTTTAACCCACAGTCAATGGATTCCTATTCACCGTTGGGCATCAGGGGTGTACGATAAAGAATAGATTAGTGGGGATGAGGGGCCAGATATGAACCATCCCATCGTTTACCCCATGCCTAAGAAAGCTTTTTCCATAAACAAGCAAATGCATTAAAAGAATTACATAATTTTCTTTAGTTAATATACATATGACACTTTTTTTTGGTGAGAACAAGATAAAGACCTCTTTAGCCAGGCATTGGATGCTTTTTATTTATTTATTTTTTTTATTACATTGGATACTCATACATAATGATTTCTTTAGTTTTGGTCCTTTATCAATAGTCATGTCATTGGACACATGTGGACAACAACCTTGCTTTGATGTCAAAAAGATTCGTTTGGGCAGACCTCGGGGTGTGTGCTCAGATTTTTTCTATTATCCAATGCATATTAAGGCAAGGCGCATTGGAAAGCACCGGACTCGAGACCTGATTTCTCTCAGGCTCACGGCACTCAATCAGTTAAAGGATTATCCTTTTAATTAACATTTATTACATCATTTTTTTTTGTTAAATCACATTTAATACATCATGTGAATCAAGAAAATGTCACAACTAGGGATATCAATTCGTGGCCCGACTCGACTAAATCGATTGGAACCAATTGTTTATAGACTGGCCTGGCCTGAACCATTTATTAAACATATCCGGTCCGTTTATAAACGATCGGTCTGGATTTTACTATTTAGACCATCGGGCACCCGATTGAGACCGACCGAATAACACCCGATCGAGACTGGCCTATTGTGCACCAACCTGACCCGACCCTTTAATGATTATAGAATACCTATTTTATCCCCCAAAGTAAAGAGTAAAAACTAAAAAGTAAAGACATGTTCATATTTTAAATAATAGTTATATTTGGTATTATTTATTGATTTATTATCATTTTTTTGGGTTTGCATGAGTGGATCGGAATATAAGAGCACATTTTAAAGAGGGCCCGTTTAAAATCGGTTAAAGCCCGTTTAACATTAAACATGTCCGTAGCCCGATTAAGGTCCGACTAAAGTCCGATTTAGGTAGTCCGATTATAGCCCGAGGCCGGCCGACCAAATATAAAGCATACCATGCCCTCAATAACTAAGCTCGATTAGTTAAATGGGCAGACACTGTGTAATCTTTGAAACTTTTTAAGCCTAATTAAGCCTGACCAAAATCGAACCAACCCGACCAATTGACACCCCTAGTCACAACCCACGATGATATTAACTCTTTCTTGCTTTAATGGTGGTAGGCACCGTTATAATCACACTCATGCCTATAGAGTGATTATTGTGTCTGGTGGTGGCCCACAATAAATTTATATTAGAAAAGGAAAGATGATATTTTTTTAAGGGAAAAGGGTGGGCGTGACAACGGTACAAAAGCTTGTATAAAATTTCTCAAGTGATTTTTTTGTACAATATTTCAGGTCATCCTTTACATTCGTCTGTTTGTGGTCAACAGCTTTTGAAAATATATTGGGAGGCCATTGAACAATAACTTAATCGATTGGAGTCCATCAACTAAGGCCAGATAATTAAGCAATTTTTGTTTACTAGGGATATGAGGATATCCTTGAGCGACTTTTATATATATATATATATATATATATGTATATATGTCTGTGTGTGTCTTCTGTTAGGTATAAGTTCTGTTGATGGTACCTTCAAGGGTTGATTCTATGTCATATTTTTATGCTTCTTTTGCTAATGAAATATTTACTGAACTTTAACAAAAAAAGAAAAAAATAACAATAAAAGGAATAACCTAATTTTCCACTACCTTTGAAAAATCTCATTTTTTCTACCCAAGAAAAGAAAAAAGAAAAATCGCATTCCGTTTTCAAGTTTGTCAAGGGTCATAGATAGGTACGGTTTAAAATTATACCACTAAGCATCAGAAAGACTCTAATCTGTTGGATAGGGTTAAAGTATAATTTTTTGTTTAATGCTTGATTTGGATTGTATGGCATTATAAATCATGGAAAACACAATGGTTCAACATATTTAAATTTTTTTTTTGCACAACATATTTTAATTGAAATGATATAATTAACATTATATTTTTTATATTTAAACCTTTGGTTTAAATCATGTCGCAGCGGGTCAATCTTCAAAATGGGTCAAAAATTCGAGACAAACTTAACAGTTAATGTCATAATTATTTGTGACATTTTCAAAACTCACATCAACATTTGACTTATTCAGTTTCATGGTTTTTCCTCTCTAGCCCGTCTATTCCTGCTCAAAGTAGAGAGAGTTTGAGCAGGAAAATACAATAGAGGTCTAGTCTTCAATCCTAAGCTCAAACATGACATAATAATTGGGCTCAACCATCAGACCATCTAATTTATATTATGTCAAAATCCTTAACCTAAGCTAAGCCCATTTGAATGATCGACGTCAAGGTTTGTACAAAGCCCTGCGTGAGATTTCTTGCACACCTCTCGGCTCTAGCCAGATAAAATCTTTAAAGTTAAATATAAGTTTTAGCTTAAACTAAAAATATACATATAAATCAATTTTTTTGTGCAGGTACAGGTGCAGGCTTTTGGGTTCTATCTATTTTTGTTTGGATTTTATATTGGGTTATTCAGAAAAGACGTATACTTAGAGAAAAATTCTTCCAATAAAATGGAGGTATGCTATTGCAACAACAAATTGCTTCACAGAAAGGGGCTAGAGATCTTGCCAAAATTTTCTCTACAAAAGTGCTAAAGAAGGCAACCAATAACTTCCATGAGAGTCGAATACTCGGTCAAGGTGGATTTGGTACAGTTTATAAGGAATCTTATCAAATGGCAATGTAGTTGCCATTAAGAGATCCAAAATTATGAACAAAGGACAGATTATAAAGTTTATAAATAAGGTTGATATCCTTTCTCAAATCAACCATAGACATGTAGTGAAGCGGGTTGTTGCCTAGAGACAGAGGTTCCATTGTTAGTTTATGAGTTTGTCTCAATGGTACTCTCTTCCAACACATCCATAGGGAGAATGGAGCAGCCTCTCTTTCATGGGAAAATTGTTTAAGAATTGCTGCAGAAACAGCCGACACACAAGCCTTTTTGCAGTCTTCTCATTCAGTACCTATCTTTCACAGAGATGTCAAGTCTTCTAATATATTATTGGATGATAAATACAAAGCTAAAGCATCTAATTTTGGAGCTTCAAAATTGGTTCCTTTGGATCAAACTCAAAAGACTACAGTAATTCAAGGGACTCATGGGTACTTAGACCCGGATTGTTATCCCACAGGTCAACAAACAGATAAAAGTGATGTTTACAGTTTTAGAGTAGTTCTAACAGACTTTTAACTGGTGAAATGCCACTTTTATCGAAAGGATATGGGGCTGTATAACCCTAGCAAAATATTTTGTATCATCAATAAAAGATGGGAATCTTTTTCGTATTCTTGATGATGGAATATTAAACGATGGGAATAGAGAACATTTATTGATAGTTGCTGACTTCGCAAGAAACTGCCTAGAGGAAAAGAGAGAGGATAGGCCAACGATGAAGGAAGTTGCAAAAGAACTTGATTCTTTGAAAATGTTGTATGAACAATCATCATTACAACATGATCAGGAGAGAACTGAATCTTTTCTAGGTGAAACATCAACAAGTTCTACCAATGCAACTCTTGAAAT
The DNA here is from genome assembly GCF_013358625.1 of Macadamia integrifolia. Classification (NCBI taxonomy): domain Eukaryota; kingdom Viridiplantae; phylum Streptophyta; class Magnoliopsida; order Proteales; family Proteaceae; genus Macadamia; species Macadamia integrifolia. Next base: position 77,212 of record NW_024868579.1, on the reverse strand, counting down.
AGATTGATTATAGTTTAACTAATGATGGATGGTATTTGCACAAATGATGAGGTAATTCTTTTGGAATGTGCTTAATTAAGTAGATGCACAACATCATACAGGTTTTATGAGATCTATTGGCATTTAAATCTTATCACATACACCATGCACGGCATTAATTAATCTCAACCCTTTTGGCATGAATATATTTGTTAACATTAAATTTATAAAGTTTTTCCACATTTTCTTACTATAAAAACAATTTTTTTGCACTCATGTTCATTACTGCTAGTTACCTATTATTCGAGAGAGGGTTTATGGTAAAATTTTTGTCTTTCATGTGGGATAGGGTCGTCATTTCACCCTCTCATTTATCTTGGTGTAGAAGTCACACTGCCTTTCTCTATTCTTTTTCCCATTTTTTATTAATAAACTGTGAGAAAATAACTTGACTCCAAAAAGGAATATAAATGAGAACTCAACCTACACATCTTTTACCCCACTAATTAGTAAAATAAAGCTTTATTAGTAGTTAAGATCATTTCACCCATTTGATTCGATCTAGCGTTAAGGCTGGATCCAATGAGTTGCTATCTAATAATGAGCTGGAATGCAAGGACGTCTATGCGAGGACCCTCTTGGGTCTTAAGAATTAGTTGTCTCCTTAATTGTGATGTAGATTGTTTTTATATTATTGTTTATGTTAGTTTTAAGAAGAATAAAGGCAGAGATTTCAGGTTTTATCCTAACAATTTTCTTTTTTGTGCAGGTGACATGGTAGTAAGTTAAGCACTTTAAGGCTTAAGTTATTCTATGCTAGGATGTTGGAGGAGTTGTGGAGCCTTTTTCTTCTCTAGATGTTCTTCATCTGTTAACTCAAGTTTAGGAATTTTATGCTTGGTCTAATTTTTTTTTTTGTTCTTTTGGAATGCTTGGTGTGATACTCAAAGTAGAAGTCAACCACAATTTGGCAGCTTTGGCTTTTATTCTTGGTGGGCATGGTTCTAAGTATTGGTATCGTATCAGTTGTATCATATCAGTATTGATTGAGGCTGACATCGATATCATTACGTGACTGATCCGGATAAATTCTCAATATCATTTTAGGGGTAAAACTATAAAGAAAATGTATTTTTTTCTTAAAGTGGAGGCAAAAGTGATCGATACGCATCGATTTGATCCGATCCATATTGGTATCGGATCGATATCGGCAGATACCGATAAGATCCGATAACTAAATCCTTGATGGTGGAGAATTTCATTGGTCCCGGTCTTTTTCTCCTTGTTTATAAATCACATAATATAATGTTGCACTAAAAGCCAACTTGCTAAGAGAATCATGTATTCTTTTTTAGAGAAAATTGCATTGCCACCCCCTGAACTTTGGTCCTTATTCAACGCCACCCCCTGGACTTTTCGCAACGTCAAAGCCACCCCCTAAAAATTCAAAAAATTTCAAATCGGTCCCTGCCGTTAGCCGACCGTGTGAAATGAATGAAAATCAGTTAGATTTTTTATAATATACCCAAAATACCCCCACCTATTGTGAGAGGACAATATTGCCCTCTCTTTATTTGCATCTTCTAAACCCATCTCCCATCTCTCATCTCTCATCTCACTCCTCTCTCCTCTCACTCACTCGGTCGGACAAGAAGAAGAAGACGACAATGGTACGGTAACCTGCAACTCGATCTATCCCTCCGGTGTACGATTCTCCCCCTCCGGCGTGCAAAGCTCTCCCCCTTGGGGCCCACGACATGGTCATCCGTCTCAGCGAGGAGCTTATGATAACCTCCCACAAGACCGTCGACGGCCGTGGCACCCACGTCCACATCGCCAATGGCGCTGGCATTACTCTTCAGTTCGTCGACAACGTCATCCTCACTAACCTCCATATCCACGACATCTACGCTAGCGGTGGCGGCCTCATCCGTGACTCTGTCGACCACTACGGCCAGCGCAGTGGTAGCGACGGCGACGGCATCTCTATCTTCGGCTCCACCAACGAAGTATATGGTTGGGGATTTGTTGGAATGAATGAAGATAGATAAGAACTTCATTTAAAAAAAAAAAAAAAAAAAAGAGAACTAAGAACTCATTAAGCTGGGTTAGGCAATCACTTGAAATTAAATCTCCTTGGGGGACATTTGATTGAAACTAAATACCAAAACCCTAATAGTATATTGTTTTACCAACTAATTGACAACTTTAAAGAGGTAATCCACCGACCGACCAACAGCCCCGCAGGCCCATCGCAGCCATCAATACGTGGAATGCAGAGCTAATAAGAAAAGATACGTAAGACCCTATAAGAGAGCCCTACTCGGCATGTATAAACCTAACACACTCTGATACACTTGGGATATCACCATTAACAACAGTGAGAAGATAATAACCAGAGGGTGCAACGTTGGGTGACGGAGGAGCCTCAACAACTGCTCTAACCCAACCATCTTTTTCTTCCTCCACTCTCTTGCACCACAGCCTTAGCATCCTTTGATTCATCGAGAACCCATGGGTCGTGAACGGTGGTGCAGAAACACTAAACTTCAAGTCCCTCTCCGTTCTCCCATGGAGCCTGAACCGTACACTAAATTCTTCCCCGTACTTTGCACCGCCACCGCTGTGGTTACCGTAGTTTACCGAAACGTTTCCCGGCCTTATATGGTGGAAGGAATGATCCATATAGTGAGGTACGAACGCTTGTAACCTCAATTCAGTAGGGAAAGCCACGTTTCTAAAGGTGTATCTCTCGTTGGGGTTTCCTTCGGCGACTAAGATTCTCCCGTCGGGGAGAAGAATTGCCGAGGATTGATACATTCTGGGTATCTTTGACAATGGGAGGACCCTGAACCGTCTTCCCAGTGGTTTCTTTGGATTGTAGAGGAAAGGTTCCAAGGCTGGCCTTGTAGCATTGTGTCTTCCTGCCCAGCCATGTGTTGTACCATTGATGACCAATATATGGCCTGTGGGGAGAATCAGCATATCACTCATGACACGTGGGCCTGGCATCTCTTCCATCACCCACTCGTGTTTGTGCCCTGTGATCACCATTCTTCCACAAGACTTCAATGCCTCCATATAGTGTCCTTCCAGGGCAGCCCTGTAAGCCCCTGAAGCTGCACCGCCACATACCATGACTTCGAGCTTGGAGAACCTGTTGCTGTGGTCGAGAGGGAGAAGAACTGAAGAACCCGAGCTAGGGTAGTTCCTGGACCCTTCACCAGGCATCCTAGGGAAGGTCTTCATAACCCTATTCCTCCTGTAGTTGAAGAGAATGGAATCTCTGTTGGCGAAGATGAAGAGATTCCCATCTGAGGATAAGTGAAGGAAAGGATACAGATTGTTCCCTCCTCCGTTCTCTTCGTTAGTCTGGTGTAGGAAAGGAAGAACGAAAGACTTAGGAGACGATTTGGATTTGGGTACGAACTCGTAGGTGAAGGCACCTTTGCCTCCAACCACAATGGTTTGATCTTTATTGGGTAGTATCTGATTTGAAGCAAACCACCTGTTGTCCTTCAACAAAGCCCTGGACAGCCTCCACCCGCAGCTGCTGCTCCTCCTCCTTCGGCGATCGTCGGAGCAAGACTTGAAGTGTCGGATTCTCCGGTAACTGTTACCGTGGCCGCCAGTTTGGGAAGGGTTTCATTGCTCAAGAAAGCACCGGAGGAGCACCAAGTGTCGGTTTCGAGTTCTAGAGGTTGAAGGGAATCGTGGGAGATATCGTACGCCGGAGGGATGGATCGAGTTGCAGGTTACCGTCATCGTCTTCTTCTTCTTGTCCGACCGAGTGAATGAGAGGAGTGAGGAGAGATGGGAGATGGGTTTAGAAGATGCAAATAAAAGAGAGGGCAATATTGTCCTCTCACAATAGGTGGGGGTATTTTGGGTATATTAAAAAAAAACTAACCGGTTTTCATTCATTTCACACGGTCGGCTAACGGCAGGGACCGGTTTGAAATTTTTTGAATTTTTAGGGGGTGGCTTTGACGTTTTGAAAAGTCCAGGGGGTGGCGTTGAATAAGGACCAAAGTTCAGGGGGTGGCAATGCAATTTTCTCTTATTTCAATCAATAAGATGAAAAATTATGGGTAAAAACGAAAACTAAAAGGCAACGTGACTCCTATGCCCATACACTGTGGGGCAAAATAATTGCTTTGTCCCTCATGAATGGAAAAAAATCCACCCATGTTAATGTTTCTACTATAGGGACTACACTGCCTTTAGGGAATCTTCTCCAATAAATTATATTATTTTTTAATGTTTGAGAATATTTGGTGGATTATGATAAAAAAAAAAAAAAGTTTTTTTTTTTAATGGACGTATAAAGAGTACGTTGGCCCAAACATCTCACATAGGACCTAAATTTAATATAACACCAAATTAAAATCGAATAAAACCTTGATCAAGTCTGTTTGATTTTGGATTCTACAATGTGTTCATATTCTAGGTTTGGTTCGATTTTAGTTTAAACATTTTGTATCTTGAACTGAGCAAAATACGAATTGATTAACAACTAATTTAATCAGATTATTTCTTCTTTCATAGTCTTTCTTGGAGTAACAACTAATTTTGATGCGAATTTCTGGGCAATTGTGTTGGCTCTGGAGAGTTCTAAAGATATTCGTCTTATGAGACTTTGTATTTAGTGTGATTCCTCAACAGTGGTCGTTATGATATTAAAGGGTATTGTCCCATGGTTTGTTGGGCAATAATAGATATCTCTACAAAGCTTCCTAGGAAACATAGAAGATTTTGCATTGTTATCATGAAGCTAACTCTATGGCTGACTCCCTTGCAAAAGTTGTTGCTTATCTTGAAAGTTCTGATACAATTGTTATATGGCCTTCCTTGGTCCAAGGGAATCTTGAGCTTGATGCACAATGTAGGCCTAGATACTGGATGTGTAAAGTTGCTATGTAGTCCAATGTGGTCTCTTTTTGTTTTTTGAATCTTGTCCTTCTCCCCGTTGATGGCCATGTCGAAGGTGGGGGTTTGACATGATTTAGTGTGTTGGTGTCAGTTAGTCTATGCTAGTTTCTTTGTATATTTTTTGTTCTCTTTACATTTTAATATAATATGATTTTTCACTTGAAAAAAAAAAAAAAAAACGAACTGATTAACACCTTTATCCTAAATATTGCTCGTCATTAGAAACTGATTAAAAATTGAGGGAACATTGGGCTTAAATTATATGGGGTAGTGGTTTGGAAGACTGATATACTAGAAAGGTAATATCTAATGCAAAATGAATAATAGACTCTTCGCTATTAAATGGATAAGGGATATGACTCAATAACTTATTCCGGAGGGACTCCTCTATTCGAGCTGGACTCTACCTTGTCCCTTTCTTTAAATAGGGAGGTAAGGCCTCAAGTATTTGATTGGACTATCTCACATGCTATTGCTCTTTCCTTACTCTAATCTTACTATTGCACGGATCTGACTTAAGCATCGGATAGTCCTCCTCATAGTCCACTCTGAACCTCTCTTCTCCAGTTCTTAGTGTGTAAGTCATCCACACAGTCTTAGAGCAGATTCCAGCCACAACAAGTTTCATTCACTCTATATCGTGACAAGGAAGAAAATCCTTTTTAATTTTATATTTTCATGTTTCTCTAATCATTTCTCTTTCGCAATCTTTTGTATTAAAATCTGAGTAACTTTTTTTACTTTCTTGGCCGAAACTTTAGCCTTGGTATAGATTCTCTATCACATGGACCCATTATCCATGTATCGACCCACAGCAACCAATGATCAAAAGCTTCCAAAAAAATCAAATGAGAAAAAAATTCAGAAATGATATATCATTTAGAATAAAATATTTCTTTCTAAACATTAGAATTGCTCTAAAGAAATGATACTCACTTGGGTTTGGTCAGCTCTCAAGCCCATCCTGTCCCAGCCCAACGCAGATTCGAAGTATGGGACTCACATAGAATGGCCCCATCAGAGGGTATGACTGATGAGGATGGGATTGAAAAGGGTCATACGCCTCATTCCCCATACCGGGGACCTTTAATGCTTCACTCCTAGAAATGAAAAGAAACTGCCCACTACTTGTTGACGCCAGTTACATGATAACATTCAAAGTCAGTAGATCTCTCATAAAACTGGTCCAATGTTTATAAGTAATATATCTCTACAATACCAACCATAGACACGAAAAGAGAAATCATTATTGCGAAAACCACCTGCTAGTGCTGAATAATCAACGAGCAATCTCTAATGCTAGCATGAAAGAATCCCCTAAAGACTCTTGATCTGTCACATTGACAGCAGACCTTGTTGATGGTTCACCTAGAAGGCTTTGAGTTTCTTCATGGTTATGTTATATCCATGGGTGCTCCTGTAACATTCTCAGAGATTCAAGCTCCATTGCATCTTCTTTCATTGTTGGCCTGGGAGAGTCTTCAGCTTACCTCCATCAGAAGTTGCTTCAGCCCTCTGCACAAAACCTCCTTTGCCAAGATAAATAAAATGGGAGATATCGGATCCCCTTGCCGCAGACCTTTCCCCACTCCAAAGAAGCCCACTGGACCTCCATTTAGTAAGACCGATATATGAGTAGATACTAGAATTTCACAAATCCAGCCTGTCCAGACATCTGAGAGACCAAATTTCTTTAGAACTTCAAACAAAAAGTCCCAAGAAAGAGTGTCATAAGCCTTCTGCACATGTACTTTAATTCCCATTCCACCTCCATGAATTAACTTATGCATTAAATTAGCTAGCTCCGAAGCCAATCCAATATTAGCTAAAATTATCTTCCCTTTCTGGAAAGCACCTTACTCATCTGACACCAGCCTTGGAACCTAACCGATCAGCCATAACCTTAGATAAAACCTTACAAAAAAAGTTTGCCATACAAGTAGGACCTGTCCAAAGAAATTGCCCCTTCCACCTTAGGTATCAGGGTAATAAAAGAGATATTAACACCCTTTGGAAGCTTCCCCTTGACAAAGAAAGACTTTACGCTCTACAAAAATCTTCTCCCACTATCTCCCAACACTTTCTGAAAAATGCACCGGGGTATCCGTTTGGACCTGGAGAGCTGTTCGGATCCAAAGATCAAACTGCAGCTTTAATCTCCTCCATAAAAGGCACCCCTTCTCGAGCTAAACGATCCTCATTGTTCACCTCTTCTGGAATGACCTCAAGCAGCTCCCTGCAAGCAACATTTGGAGTTGACCTATGAAAATTTTCACAAAAATTGGTTACATACTCTGCCAGCTGCCCTGTCTCTGAGATTATAGACCCATCCTGCTTCTTCAGAGACCGAATTTGATTTCGAGCTCTACGCACCTTCACTGAAAGATGGAAAAATTTAGAATTTCGATCACCAAATTTTACCCACTTCATTCTTGCTTTTTCTGCCCAAAGCTTCTCATGCAACTCCACATTCATTAGAGAATTTCAGATTATTATAAGGAAGGAAATGTTGCGGTAGATGCTATTGCAAAGAAAGGAGCCCACCTTCGGGTTTCCAAACTTTGGATTGTTCCTCCTTTTTTTCACAAAATTTGTATTAGGACTGCAGGGATAGGCCTTGCTATCATTTTGATCCATGAGTGACCATTTTGTTTGACATTTGGACATTCTCTAAGGTTTCTGCTAATGATCATACCAAAGGCGGATCCTTAGTGAATAGCTGATAGTCTTTTGTTATTGATGATGGCCATACCAAAAGTGAAATAGAAGACATTTTTTTTTTTTTTCTAGTCAAGATATGTCTAGACGGTAATTCTATATATTCCATATTCATTAATATACTTTTTTTTTCGCTAGAAATTCGTGTATATTAATTATAAAAGAATAAATAAATAATGTATAGAAAAAGAGGGAGGGAAGGAACCCACACCTCTCACATGGTCAAAAAGGGATTGCACGAGTTCCACCTTCGGCATTGCCATCAGCAGAACAAGGCAAACACACTTAACAACCACAAAAGACACTTAAGACTTGACAGGGAAGCTAAGGCTGACTATCCCAACCCACCTTCGGCATTGCCATCAGCAGGAAGAGAAGACCAACAAAAGCGCCCATAGAAAGAGGAAAAAAAAATTAGCAGACATAATCAAAATATTCTAAATCTTGGCCGACGAGTAGCATCCATTTCCAACTCCATCCTGAGCAGGGACGACCAAGACATCACTAGGGAAGAGACTACTAGACGCGCGGCGGTTTTTGAAAGAAAATCCGTTACCGAATTTACTTCCCGGAAGCAATGAGAAATTTTCCACTCAATTGAGTTCAGATACTGGGAACAATTTAACCATCTTTGCCGAACAATCCACGGGACTTTCTTCTTAAGCAACAGGGTAACCATGGCCACTGAGTCACATTCGATCCACAACTTTGGGATCTCAAGGGACTTGGCAAGCTCGATACATGACATGACAGCCAAGAATTCAGCCTCAAAATTTGTAAGAACCCCTACGAAGAATCTAAAGTTTCCCACGACTTCAGCCTTATCATTGCGAAGCACTCCACCAGCCCCAGCCTTCCCTAGGTTTCCAAGGGAGCACCCATCTGTATTAACCTTCCACCAACTAGAAAGAGGAGGACACGAAAAAATTTCATAAATCTGCCTAGGGCGGCACTTGATACCAGAGATACCCAATCTTCTATAGCAAAGCAGATCTGAGATGGAGATTGAAGAGCCATGATGAACATAAGATTGGGCGCTTATTTCACTTCTCACCAATTCAAAGCACCAATCTACCGAATTTTTTTTTTTCATTTTCATACCTTCTAGCATTTCTTTCCAACCAGATGAAGAAGGGAATTAAGACAAACCCTTTTTGCCAGATAACCTTGAAAGAAACTTCTTTCGCCCTGGCCTTCCACCAATTTAGAGCTGCTTCCAACTCGACATGATCAGGCCATTACATGTTAAAGCAATTGCAAAATTTATTCCACATATATTTTGCAAAACCGCAAGAAAAGAAAATATGGTTTTTGGATTCCACCTGCATACCACATAAATTACACTTAGAGGTCATTGCAATGCCACGAGCCTGCACAAGATAGTCTGTTGGAAGTCTATTTTTGAACATCCGCCAGCCAAAAGTCACTTGGCGAGGCTAAATGTGGGACTGCCATAAAATGGAGTACCATCCCACCTTAAGGGCGAGGCATCTCACGGAATCCCAAGCTGATTGAATTGTTAAAATCCCTGAAGAGGTGGGGCGCCAGTGGCAAACATCCTTCATGTTAGTAATAACAATTTTTTGTGCCATCTCAAAAATTCTAGTCATGGCATCGGAGTCAACATTTGGGAAGACCCATCTATTGAGAGTGATGAAATCAGAAACCTTTGCTTTTAGAGAAACCAGAGAGTTTTCATCCTCACCCAACATCTTCTCTATTGACATCTTATCCAACCAGCAGTCAGACCAAAACCTAACATCTTGACCATTCCCTATTGTCCATTGATCCTGGGACGAGATAAAATTCCAGACCTTTTTAAGACCAGTCCAGATAGAGGAGGAGATCTGACCTGATTTCATAGATCCATTATCCTTGAGAAAGCAAGCTCGAAAGAATTTACTCGTACAAGATCCCTCATGCTTTATCTGCCAGGCAAGTTTGCATAAGCACGGAAAATTCACTTCCCTCAGCCTTCTAATCCCCAGACCTCCCTCACACTTGGGCTTGTAGACATCAACCCATTTTTCTACCAACTTGATAGAGTACTCAGGCCACCAGTAAATAGCGAAATTATGGATAGGAATGCTAGAGATCACAGATCGAACTAGCTCCACCCTACCTGCCATTGACAAGAGTCTCCCCTTCCACCCTGCTAACCTGCCCTTTATTTTATCTAATAAAGGAAAAATATAGTCCTTCTTAACCCTTCCCTTGAATATCTCTACTCCCAGATATTTAGTTGGCAGTCTGGCAGAATGAACCCCCAAAAACTTAGAGATAAACTGTTTCCTGTGAGGGGCTACTTTACCAAAGAAAAGCCTACTCTTGTCAAGGTTAAATTTCTGACCTGAAAAAGCTTGGTATTTAACCAGGAACGACTGAAGATTCCTCACATAATTCGTAGACGCATTCATAAAGATAAAAATGTCATATGCAAAAAGAAGATGAGAGGGGGTAAAAATACCTCTAGGACCCGGAAGAGACTTCATCTGCCTGCCATGCACTAAGGCCTTTAAGCCTCTACATAAGACCTCTTCAGCCAAGATGAAAAGAATAGGAGAGATAGGGCCTCCCTGCTGCAATCCTCTCCCAACCTCAAAAAAACCCGTGGTGCCACCATTTACAAGAACAGAGACTCTAGAGGAAAGCAGAAGATTATGGATCCAGGAAATCCACCTGTTAGAAAAGCTGAACCTTCTCAGAGTCTCGAAAAGGAAATCCCAAGACAAAGAGTCAAAGGCTTTCTGCACATCCAGCTTAAGACCCATACCTCCACCCCTCACTGCAGAATGCATCAAGTTGGCCAGCTCAGAGGCTAAGCTAATATTTGAAGAAATTATTTTTCCCTCCTGAAATGCTCCCTGTTCTTCAGAAATTAATTTGGGCAGCAACCCCATAATCTTAGAAGACATGATCTTGGACAACACCTTACAAAAAAAATTTCCCATGCAAATTGGCCGAAATTTTTCTAAAGAAGTAGCCCCATCTAGTTTAGGGATTAGAGAGATGAAGCAATTATTCACTTCTTTTGGCAGAGAGCCCACCAAGAAAAAGTACACCACAACCCTGCAGAAATCAACTTCCACAATCTCCCAACATTTTCTAAAAAAAATTCTAGGGAACCCATCCGGACCAGGGGAGCTCTCTGGGTCGAGATCCCACACAGCCTGCTTTATTTCCACTCTCGGGATAGAGTCCAGGCTGACAACATCATCTGTCGAAAGCACATTTGGAATGCAATCTAACAATTCTTGGTGAACTGTCGTCTCTGAAGCCTCATGGAACTTCTTGAAGTAAGATGAAACATAATCAGCCACCCCCTGTGGGTTCATTATCCAAGAACCATCTCCCCTTTGTAAGGATGAAATCTGACTTCTAGTTCTTCTTAATTTCACAGATAGATGAAAAAATTTTGAATTACAGCCTCCACTTTTAATCCATCTCTGCTTTTCTTTTTCAACCCATAGCTTCTCCTGCATTTTATTGGCCATAAGAAGAGTTGTTTTCGCATCAGCCTCTTTGGCAAACATATCATTAGACATGTTAGACACTTCAATCATGTCTTGAACCTGATTTAAATCATTTTCATCCATGATCACTGCTTCATGCAAATTTGGGAAGGAGGCCCTCGCCTAAGACCTCAGCGTCACCTTGACCCCCTTTAATTTTTTAGCAAGAACAAGGATGGGATTTCCTTCAATCTGACCCCTCCAAACTTTGTCGACCACCTTAATGAAATTTGAGTGTTCCATCCAGAAACCATGGAATCGGAAGGGAACATTTAAAGGTTTCGACACTGAATCAGATACAATGAGCAAAGGGGCATGATCTGAGACAGAAGAAACTAAAACATACTGCAAAATATTCTTAAAAACATCCATCCACTGTTCATTACAAAAGGATCGATTTAGAACAGTTGCCACATTTCCTCTCCTCCGGTTATTGGTCCAGGTAAACTTCTTCCCTTTGGAAGGAATAGGCAACAAACTACATACATCAACCATCGCCTGAAACTCAGCCGCCGAGCTAAGATTATACGTTCCCGGACCCCTTTTTTCACTGGATAGTAGAGTGGCGTTGAAGTCACCCAAAACAACCCACGGGAAGGCCAAAGTTGCCTGTGACTCTAGATCTAGCCACAATTGGCGACGAATTACTTTAAAAGAACTGACATGTACAAAAGACATCCCAGTTTTTACACCAAACACTTCAATCAAGATTGAGATGTGTTGGTCTGACATAGCAGTCACAACAGGGCGAGGGATCCCTAACCTCAACATGACCCATAAATTAGGCACTTTTTCATGCCTCTCATTATGAATAAAGTCTACTGAGAAACCCAACTTATTAAAAAACAACGTCGGAAATTTACTTACTTGCACCATGGGTTCAGCTAAGCATAAGACTTCTGGGGCCGAGTTCTTCAAAATCGAGCGCAGGGTTGTTTTAGAAGCAGACTTTCTCACACCGCAGATATTCCAATACAGAACATGCATTGGAAAACTAATTGGGGTTTGAGTTTTTACCAGATTTTTTGGCCTGGCTGCTTTTTTTTCTTCTGTTTTCCTCCCACAACCAGCGAAGCACCTTGCCTTTCCCTACGCATTACTGCTTGATCCACCGCAATGACCTCCTTATGCATCACCGACACCGAGCCCCTTGAGCATTCAGCCGTTGGTAGGGAAGAAATCACATGATCTTCAGAGGTAAAATCTGGGCGCTGGGTATGAGTTCCCACACGACCCCTACCCTGAGACACAATATACGCGATGTACGCAAGTGGTATCTCGCTTCAGAGGTGTGCTGATCTCCCTGCACCGCCTGGACCTGGGAAGAGAGTGTGGTCTCCTTGTGCACCAAGGGAAGATCTGGGTTGTCATCTGGGTCACGATCTGAGGACACATTTTCAGATCTAGCGTCTGACCCATATAGAGGATTGAAATTCCCATTATTTGGAGAATTCATTTCGTTTGAGTTGTTTCCTTAGATGGATTCAGAATCCTATCCCCATTTAATTCCTTTCCTATTTCATTAGGATTTAAAATAGTATGTTCCAAAAGGATATGAGTATCCACTCCATCAACGGGCATATTCTGAGGGAGAATATTTGAATCCAAATATTGTCGCTGGCTGAGATCTGACCCCACTAAAAGACTCACTCACCGAGTTAACCCCAGTTGGGTTGACTCTGTCTTCTACAAGCACAACCCCTGGAATCCTTCCATCGTTTTCCATCAAGGACTGCTTGGCATCGTCTGCCTTCTTTTGTTTGCAGGCGGCGATCAGGTTACCAACACGTTTACAATATCCACATCTTTCCACATTGTCATAGACAACCTTTTGACGGAATCCGAAAATCTGACTTGTTCCCGGCTCCAGCCTTTCAATATTGACCTCCTCCACTCTCACAACCGATTTAGATTTGTCAATCTCGACAAGAACTCGAGCAAAATAAACCATAAGGCCTTGCCTCGTGTGTTTATCTAATGCCACCGGACACCCCACTGCCTTTGCAATGGACAATAATACATTCTCATGCCAGTACTCAAGTGGGAGATCAGGCAGGCGAATCCAAACTAGCTTCGTCAAGGATTGCTTCTCGTGAATGTTGAAGTCAAGCTTCCAATGCTGGAAGCGGATCAACTGTTCACCATACCTCAATGGGCTTCTCCTCCAAATCGTTGATTTATCACCCTCACACTTGAATTCGAAAATAATATAACCCTTACCTAGAGGGTGCATTACCATTCCTTGACTTAATTTCCAGTTTGCACGAGCCTCCTTGCGCAGAGCATCAAGGGAAATCAAACGAAAATTCACTCTCCCTATCAGCGCAAAGTGAAAGTTCTGCCGTTTTGCCTCATAGTCATGCTGAGGAATGACTATCCTTCGAATGTTTCCTGCCTGAATCGGTTTAGGCAGGGAATCAATGGCAGGCCAGGAAGCGTTCCCCACGGCCTTGGCATAAGACATTTTTGGAGCAACCACCTCCGGGTTTCTATCTTCTTCAAGAATCATAGGATCTCAATCCAAAGCATGTCTCAAACCTCCATCTTCATCCTCCTCTTCGGCAGGAACTTTCCCCCCAAGATCGCCAGACACTCTCTCTCCTCCTATCTCCATTCTACATTCGGGCGCTGGGTATCTAGAAGTCCCTCACCTTTATTAGTTTAGGAGAAATGAAGGACCAAAATATTCATTAATATACTTTTATTGATATTTACCAAGAAAAATCTAAGTTAAAAAATTATATTATTTAAAATTTTTTAATTTATGTAAGTGTTTTCTACCTAATTTGGGATAAAAAGCCACCTGCTGAGAGCTTTTGGACATATGTTCTTATTGCCTTGGCATCTGAACCAGCAAGGGTGGATATGGTAAGCTAATAAGGGAATTTATGTTGTTTTTGAATTTTAATTTAATTATTTTCGAATGGTTAGTCAGGTATGGCTAGGGATCTAGTGCATATTAAAATATCTGACTGCACTCCAATAAGATATTGGTAATATATTTGGTTAGCAGGGCAGGAACAAAATTACCAAATATGTGATCCATTTATAGCCCTATAAAGTATAAAGTAAAAATGGCTTTGACAATGTGCCCTGTGATGACAAGGTGAAAAGGAAAGGGGTCCCCCTTGCCTCCAGATGTGAGATTTACAACAAGGCGGAGGAGTCGTTGCCCCATCTTTTTTTGGAGTGTGAGGGTGCTGTCTTTGTATGGAGTTTCTTTGCCAAGGCTTTTGGGCTTCGTTGGCCAACGCAGTGGGAAGATTTATTAGAGCTAGTACAGTGGTGGTCTCAAAACTCTAGCGTTATAGGACTGGCTCAGATGTGGATGGTGGGTTTGATCCTAATCCCACACTTCATATGGATGGAGAGGAACTCAAGGAGATTCAGGGGGGATTCAGGGGGGATGGCTTCAGGAGAGAGAAGCTCTGAGAAGGATTGGGGGATTTTTGCTGCCCACCCGCCCCCCCGATAGAGGAAAACAGCGGAGGATTACAGACTTCTGGGGCCCGGTGATTAGCACTATGCCTCTGCCAGTCGCTACTGGTATACCTGGTTCGGCTGAAATGTCCCATCCAAGGGAAGAGACGACCGCTGGGAGAAAACAGTCCTACGTTGCAATGGCGATGAGGTTTATGCCAAATATTGATGATCTCCCAGATCCGATTCGCGCTGGAAATCTCACAAAAATTATGATCCCTCAGGAGGCATATGAAGAGAAATTACATTCTTTCTCACATGCACTGATTGGCCGAGTAAATTTTCGCTTTGTCTCGATGGATGAAGTAAGGGCAGAAGCAAAGAACGTCTAGAACTTGAAGGGCAGGGTGACTCTTGCACCTTTGGGAAAAGGTTTTATCCTTCTTCACTTTGAAGTGGAAGGCGATATGGCTTCTATGTGGAAAAGGGGTCCCGTCAAAGTTAAGGGTCAGATTATGCGTTTCCAGCGCTGGCAACCGGAGTTCAGTATTCATGAAGATCCAGTTCAGACCAAACTCGTCTGGATTCGATACCCAGAGCTTCCTATGGAGTATTGGCATGAGAAAATCTTACTCTCCATGGGCAAGCCTCAGGGTACCCTGTAGAGGTTGATCGCAGAACGATATAGGGTACCATGGGGAATTACGCTAGGGAGCTGGTGGAAGTGCCGTTGAGTGAAACCAGAGTGGAGGAAATTCAGGTTGAAAGAAAATAGCTAGGTAAGGATGATTTGTTCTGGTTCAAACAAAGAATTCTCTATGAGGATGGCATTGAAAGATGTACATCCTGTAAGAAGCTGGGGCATCTTGCTGAGCAGTGTCGATCTAAGAGGAACACTAAGCGGCAGCCGGCTGAGGAAGACCGACGTCCAGCGGGAACTTTTCAGGTAACGGAGGAGGAGGGTGGTGCTCCCAGATCAGAGGAAATCCCTGCTAAATCTTCTCAGTTGGTAGGAGATCGCAGATCTCCTCTCCATATGGTAACTTCCCCTTGTAGAGGAATTATTCCAGATGTGGAAGATACAGAAAATATAGTAAGATTTCCAATAGATGGTTTGCCAGAAGGTAACATGGAAATTTATATTCCTACTCCAAATACCCTTGAGAGATCTACCCAGGACCCGACCATGGTGGATAACCTACTGGGCAGTGGTTATGGATCCGATTCAGATCCAGAGGACTCAGTACTCTACTCATCTGAGAAGGAGTCAATGACCTCTGGGAATGGCAGCGACGATGCAACGAAGGGAGAGACTACTTCGGTTGCTATACTCAATGAAGTTGAAGGCGGCATTGCTTCTAGAACTCTTCGACCTCGCAAAAAAAAAGTGGTATATGTTGGTGGTCGCGGAGGTTGCAATCAGGCAAGAGGAGGGAGAGGCGGTCGCTGGCAGGATTGGGGTGAGACAGAACATGTGATCTCTGAAATGTCTCCAGCAGCCCTTGAGGCAGGTAGAATTATTATTACTCACCAGGAAGTAGAAGAGCTTGATCATGCTATTATAAGAGCAGACGGCGAGGCTAAAAGGAAAGGAAAATCTACTGCTGCGACGGGGCAGGCCTTGAGGTCTGATCGTCAGGCTATTCCTAGGAATTGATTTATAAAGATTCTCTTTTGGAACATAAGAGGAATGAAGAAGGTAGCCGGAAAGCGCGCCTTAAGAGAATTAATAAAGAAGAAGAACCCTGATCTCCTTTGTATTGCTGAACCAATGATTCCAGTAAGTAGTTTTCCAAATCTGTATTTTAATAAATTGGGATTTCACTCCAACTTTATTTATAATAATAGAATGGGTAGAATTTCGAATTTATGGATTATGTGGAAAAGAAATATAGCCTGCCCTGTGGTGATTTCGGAGTCATCCCAGCATATTTCGGTTTCCTTGACTTGGGACCTTTCCCAAATTCAAGTCTCTTTTGTCCATGCTAGCAGTTTTTGCGTAGAGAGAAGAGCGCTTTGGTTGGACTTGGTAGCGGATACTCCTCACACTACAACCCCTTGGGCCATGGTAGGTGATTTTAATGCTTATCTTCAGTCGCATGAAAAGAAGGGACCAGGTAATTTTAGCTTGGGCTCTGCTGCGGAATTTAATGCTATGATAGACTCTTGTTCCATGGCTTAGCTGCCTTCAAGTGGAAGAAAATTTACCTAGAGTAATAATCGGAAAGCTGGTAATGTTTCGGCTGTGCTCGATAGAAGCTTCTGCAATGAGAAGTGGTTAACTGTTTTTCAAGATTCCTCGCAACTAGTGCTGCCGAGAATTGCTTCTGATCATGGGCCGATTTTGTTGGTCTCTGATGCCAGCCAACGCCCCTCAAATTGCCCTTTTCGCTTTCACCAATTTTGGATGGAACATGAAGACTTCGTCAGAATTGTGGCTTTGTCCTGATCTGAATGGGTCCCTG
Organism: Macadamia integrifolia; assembly: GCF_013358625.1. Taxonomy (NCBI): domain Eukaryota; kingdom Viridiplantae; phylum Streptophyta; class Magnoliopsida; order Proteales; family Proteaceae; genus Macadamia; species Macadamia integrifolia. Next base: position 60,186 of record NW_024868579.1, on the reverse strand, counting down.
GACCGCCTATCCTTGTTCTCACTTCTAAATTGAAGTGGCTGAAGAGGGACTTAAAATCCTGGGCGAGATCTGCCTTTCCCAACTTTGATGAAGACCTAGAGCATGCGAAGAAGACTCTGAACCAAATTCATGACCATATTGCAAGTGAAGGGATGAATGATCATCTATTTGCTATGGAAGCTGATGCGAAGACGGGATTGGTGAAAGCCTTGGAAAACCATGAAAAAATCTGGGCAGAAAAGGTGAGAATCAGGTGGTTGAAAGCTGGTGACAAGAACTCAAAATTTTTTCACCTTTCAGTCAAAATGAGAAGAAACAAAAACTCAATCAGAGCTCTCAAGAAGCAGGATGGGACCATTGTGGAGGGGTATAATCAAATAGGGGGATATATTGTGGACTTTTACGAGAGGTTCCATAGAGCCTCCACCACAGTGAATCATGAGGATTTATTGGATAATATTCCAAAAATTCTTAATCAGATGGACTGTTATAAGATGGACTCTCTTTCTGGGAATGAGGAAATAAGGAGGGCAGTTTGGGAGCTTGACCCGGACAGCTCACCGGGCCCAGATGGTTTCTCTGGTGCATTCTTTCGCAAATGATAGGATATGGTGGAAGTGGAGGTTTGCAATGCTGTGAAACAGGTATTCAGCACTGGTCCATGCCAAATGGGATAAACAATAATTTTCTGGTGTTGATTCCAAAGGTGGATGGTGCAAATACTCTTGAGAATTTTCGGCCCCTGTGTATGGGTAACTTTTTCTACAAAATCATATCCAAAGTCATGGCGATGCGCCTTGAGACCCTCCTCCCTCGTCTGATCTCAGAAGAGCAGAGTACCTTTCAGAAGGGGAAGATGATCCACGACAATATAGCTGTGGCCTCTGAGCTTGCAAATTTAATGTTCTCTGCAACCAGAGGTGGGGGCCTTGGTCTTAAAATTGATATAAGGAAAGCTTATGATACTATTTCCTGGTCTTTTATTTTTCAGGTGTTGAGTAAATTTGGCTTCTCCAATAAATGGATTAATTGGCTACACCAACTCCTGCTTTCGACCAAAATTTCTATTCTGGTGAACGGAGGTCCTCAGGGCTTCTTCGGGGTGGAGCGTGGCCTGAGACAAGGTGATCCTACATCTCCCATGCTGTTTATCATAGCAGAAGAAGTTCTGTCTAGAGGGTTGTCAAACCTGGTTCAGAGCAAGAGTCTCAAAACAATCAGTGGCCCAAGAGGTGTTACTACTCCTGGACACATTTTATTTACAGATGATAAATTCATCTTCACCAACACCTCATTGAGATATGTAAATGATCTGAAATCTTTTTTGATGAAGTATCAGGACTTTTCAGGTCAGCACATCAATTTTGAGAAAAGTAAGCTTTTCTTAGGAAAGATAGCTCCTGCTCGCAAGCAGGCAATTGCTGATACCCTTGGAATTCAGATATGCACTTTCCCAACTCGCTACTTAGGAGTTGAAATATTTAAGGGTAGAGTCAAGAAAGAGGCTCTGCTTCCACTGATGGACAAGGTGAAAGGCCATCTTGCTGGTTGGAAAGGAAAGCTCTTGTCTGTGGCGGGCAGAACGGAGTTGGTCAGATCTGTCATTGCTGGTATCCCTAACCACAGTTTTGCTATTTATTGGTGGCCTTCTTCCCTTTTATCTATAATGGAACGATGGATGAGAAACTTCATTTGGACGGGGGAGACTGAAACGTCCAGGAAAATTACTGTTAAATGGGACTCCCTTTGCATGCATAAAGAGGAAGGCGGTTTAGGTATCAGGAGACTCCGAGATACCAATAAAGCTATGTTGTGCAAGCTTGCGTGGAAGATCAAGCATGAGAGGATAGTCTCCAGCTCCTTCCTTAAAGCCAACTTTGTTAAAAAAGATGGTACGCTCAAGAAAGGAGTTTCTTCCTCTATTGCCTTGGGGGTGAAAAAATTTTGGAGGTTTGTGGAAGATAATGAGAGATGGATTATCGGTAATGGTAATCTTACAAATTTCTGGAAAGATAAATGGTGGGGACCTAAATCAGTTCTGGAGGAGTTAGAGAGTTTCGACCTGACAACTCTTACATTTACAGCTAAGGTGAGAGAATTTATTTGTGGTGGAGAATGGGCGCTCCCTGAGGTGAGATCGGCGGAGTTGAGAAGAATTTTTGAAAAAATTAAGCAAATTAAAATTCCTTCAGGAGAATTAGGTGACACATGCTGCTGGTCCTTGTCGACCTTGGGAGGGCATCAGAAGGAAGGCTAACAAGACTCCATGGAGCACTTTGGTTTGGAGGAAAGGTCTGCCGCCTAGGTTCTCCACTCTAGGATGGCGCCTTGCACATGGTAGACTGCCAACAGACGAACAGATTACACATAAGGGGATTTCCTTGCTTCAAGGTGTGCCCTCTGCAACCAAGGCGAGGACAGTATTGATCATATTTTCCTCAGATGCTCCTTCGCGACTTCTGTCTGGAAATCTTTTACTGACTGCTTTGATGTGAGATGGAAAATGCATCAGTCGATTAATAATCTGATTAGTTGGTGGAAAACGAAGGGAAGAGTAGTAAATCTAAAAACACCTTGGATGATGGGTTTTTCTATTATAGTAGCAATATTTGGTGGGTAAGAAACAGAAGCTATCACGATAACAATGCCAGGAATGATAAGCAGATATTTGATTTTAGTCGGCAAGAGCTCTGTCTTTGCATAGGGAAGGTGAAGGGAGAGGTGAAATCCCCGACTGATGTTATGTGTTGTAGGAGATTGGGTTTATCTGCAGCTTCGTCTAGGTATCTCCCTCCTCTGGAAGTCCACTGGTGTAAGCCTCATCCGAATTGGCTTGAGATTAATGTCGATGGTAGTGCTCTGGGAAACCCGGGAAGAGCAGGGGCTGGAGGGGTAGCTCGCGACCATGATGGCCAGGTTCGTGATTCTTTTAGTATTTTTCTGGGCTTTAAACAGATTTATGATGCTTAGTTTGAGGCTGTTATGGAGGGCATTTTGATGGCAAAGGCGCTGGATGCAAGGGGTCTTTGGATAGAGTCTGACTCGGCTGCGGTGGTCACTGCAATTCAGAGTAACCATATTCCATGGTTCACTCTCCAAAAATGGTTGTCTCTTCTTCCGTTCCTGGAATCGATCCCATGGAAGATCTCCCACTGCTTTCGCGAAGCTAACCCGATAGCGGACTACTTGGCAAAACAGGCTTCCAAATCTGAAAACTCTGTATTCTCGGTGTCTTTCCCCAGACATATAGTAGAGTTCTTACAGAATGATATTCAGGATAGGCATCGTTTTAGATTCCCGTAGGGCTTTTTCTAGCTCTTTCTGCTGATGGTCATGCCGAAGGTGGAGATTGCTAGTGGCGCTAGGGTTTTTTTTTGCCTTGCCTTTTTATTGGTTTATCTTGTTGATGTATTTTTCCTTCTCTTTTTTATAAAGATCATCTTTTAGCAAAAAAAAAAAAAAAGGAGATTCAGGGGGTAAACCGTTCATTTACTCAGATTGTCAAAGGCATCATGGATGAGGTGCAAAGGCATGGTCCAAGAAAGTGGGATAGAATAAAATTGTGCCTGGACCAACGAAGGTGCTCCAGGCTGAACATCACGGTCCCAAGAAGGCATGTCAAGGGAGTGCGGGAGATATTCTGGTTGCCACCAAATGAAGGATGGTGGAAATTAAATTGTGATGATTCGTCTCAGGGTAACCTAGGAAGAGCAGGGGCCGGTGGAATTATAAGGGACAGTACTGCGCATATGGTCTTGTACTACAGCTCTTTCTTAGGGAATGAATCTAGCTTCCAAGCTGAATTTTATCTTTGATTGAAGGTATCGAAAGAGCGAGAGAGATGAACTGTAAGTCTCTGTGGATCAAATGCGATTTGGTATCAGTGGTTATGATGGTGCAAAGGGGTTTGGTGCCGTAGTTTGTGTGGCAGAAGTGGGCCTCTCTTTTCTCTTTCCTGAAGAGTATCTGCTGGAAAATTACTCATTGCTATCGGGAAGCAAATTCCATAGCAGATTTTCTAGCAAATACGGCTGCCAAGAAGGTAGAAACTTCTCCAATTTTGATGTGGCCTTTGGAGATATTACAGTATTTTCTGGATGATGCGATGGGCAGGTCGCGTTATAGATTCTACTAGTGTGACTTCATTTTCTTGATGCCTGGTCCTCCTCCCTGCTGATGGCAATGCCGAAAGTGGGGAAGAGCTCTGGGACTTCATTGGTTGTTTTTATTTTCTATGTTCTTTTATTTATTTCCCCGGTATTTCGGGTTCATTGTACAATATTTTCCCTTTCTTCTTAATATACATGACCTTTTAGAAAAAAAAAAAAAAAAGGCAATAATAATAATAATAATAATAATAATAATAATAATAATAATAATAATAAAAGAGCGGCCTGACAGCTAAGACCAGTTACTATGTCATTGGACTGAAACTGAGGATTGAGATATGAAACATAGAACACTGGGATCATCATAACATATTATATAAAAGGGAAAGAAAAGAGAACCCAAAGGGGATTGCTCAGTTGGACCAATTACTCAACATCAAGAGGTGGGTCATTGCTTGGTGGAATGACAACGCCAGAGTGACTGACTAAATACAAAATTCTGAAAGTTTAAGATTAAGAATGATGAAAATTGAAGGTTCAAAAATGTGCAGATTGTAATCTAGCCTCAGTTGGTAGGCCGGCCTAGCCATGCTGGTCAACCCCCTCTATTTTATCTTGCATCTTCATTTTATTTTAAAAACTATTAAAAATATAACATAATTAAAAGAAAGTAACTCTGATCGATCATAATAGTGGGAAAAGAATAAAAGAGGATGGACTTTCACATCGTGTATTCTAAAGTAAATTTGGGATGCTATCAATTTTGAGGTGAGAAATAAAATTCTTTACTTGTACTGGTTGCCCTAATATAAGCATAAAAAAACATATGGTTTCAACTTGGAATTTCTGCTTTTCTCTCTCCTTTAGTTTTGGTTTCCCTTCCTTCATTTTTGTTATATCAACAGTTTGGTTTTATTCTATTTCTACCCTCCTCCATTTTCTTATTCCCCTTGCTTTTGTTTTTTTTTTTCTTGTTTTTCCCTCCTTGTAATTTTGGTTTTTTGTTTTTCCTGTCCCTTTCTTAGGGCTGGTTTCCCAAGCTGGTCCCCTTTCGAGCTGGTTTTGTTGGATAATGGTTTCAACTATTGCCGTAGTGATCCGATTGACTACCACCTTTCCTCAATTTGTTCATAATGCAAATTTCAAATCCAAACGAAATCCATCTGGTATTCACCTGTGTCGATTTGGGTCAAAATACTCTTTTTTTTTTTTCTCTAAGAATCAACAAAGTGAACCTCATTAGGCTGCGTTTGGTAGTCATTCAGAAAAAAAAACGTTTATGATGTTTTCCCATTCTATGAGAACAAAAAAGCGGAATAAATCATTTGGTGTCAAGTTGGTGTTTTTTGGTTTTTTTTTTTTTTTTTTTCCTTGGAACGAAAAGGGGGCAAAATGCTAGGCATGCAAAATGATGGAACGACGAAACCTTGTTCCGTCATTTTGGTTTCGTTCCAAATACAAAAAAAGTGAACAACTAGGGTAATCATTTCTGAAACAGGTTCACCAAACACCATTTTTTGTTTTAAAACTATATTTTGATACAAAAATTGAAAAAAAATTCTGTTTTTGCCACGAAACTTTGTTTGAGAACTGAATGACTACCAAATGTAGCCTTAGTATAAGAAATATAAAAAAATGAGAAAAAAGAAACAATTATTTAGATACTATCTCATCTTCGACAAGATCATCAGCAGAATAACATCCCAATCAGAAGGAAAATAAACTAATGAAACAGATTATGAGAATCTGCATCTGGGTCAACATACTTTCTAGATTAATCAAAAGTCTCAAAATTATCAAAGCTGTTGAACGTGTAGAATACAAACTTCCAAGACATATTGATGTAGTGCTTAATATAAAATGATAGAGGTTGTTTCACCCACCCAATTATTGTGATCTCGACGTGCATCTATATTCCATTAAAAATAAATAAATAAACGATTCCTAACTTTGACTTCATAAGGTCATATTAGCTATTCTGCCAAAGACTTTTATGGTTTTCCTTTCCCCTAAACCTTTGACCTCATAGGGTCATATTAGTTATTCCTTCTAAGATTAGAATAATCTGATGCTTTCTTGATCCATAGATTTGAAATCTATTTTCTCTCTCTTCATTTAATAGATTTTAAATCTACGAATTAAAGACATACGAGAATGTTATCGTATGTGAACCCAATCCAGATTCAAGACTTTTATGGTTTCACTCCATAATATAGAAGTATCCAAAGACAAGGAAAATCTCTAACATGACGAAACATCCCCACCACAGAGGGAGAGAGCTAGAGAGAGGTTTCGGTGGGTCGGTGGGTGGGGGGTGTTTGTTAAAAGTCTTCTTCCATGAACTTATTTATAAGCAACAGGGGAAGAAACGGAAAATATAAGCAAAGCCATATTTCTTCATATTTTGATACTGCTTCAACTCCTTAGTTTTCCATCATCAGGTGCAATAGCTTTGGTGGCTCCACCCCAGACATTGCCTGGTTGCAGGGAGAAATGTGGAGATTTGAGCATCCCCTATCCATTTGGCGATAAAGGATGCTTCAAGGATGTTAATTATCTTATAACATGCGAGGCCCGGAATGGAGGTAACCTGAAACTTTATCATGGAGGTACTTCCATTGAAGTTCTTAATTTGTCATTGGATGGCAGATCTACATTCAATAGTTACCCTAATTATGCTTATGACTGCTTCAATTCTACTGGAGAATCTAATAAATACTATGGGATTAATTTGGGAGATTCTTCTCCCTTCTGGTTCTCAGCCATCCACAATAAGTTTATAGCCATTGGGTGTGATACGGTTGCCTCCATTACTGGTTACAATGTACTACAGTCTATGACTGGGTGCATATCTGTGTGCAGTAGCCTTAGTGGTTTGAGAGACGGGTCTTGCTCCGGAATCGGTTGGCTCAGACGTTTCACGGCGAGTGTTACCAGTAAATTAAACCATTCCAGGACCCAGTCATTCAACAATTGTAGCTTCGCTTTCTTGGCCGATCAAGACTGGTTTACCTTCAATTTATCAGATCTCTCGGCTTCTACCTATGTGAGATCTGAGATTCCAGTGGTGATGGACTGGGCAATTGTGGATCAGTGGACATGTGACAAAGCTAAACAAGATACAAAATCTTATGCGTGTGGTCCAAATAGCGATTGCTATAACTCAACCAATACCCCTGGCTATCTCTGTAAATGCAATGATGGTTTTGAAGGCAATCCTTATCTCCCTCATGTAGGATGCCAAGGTAAACTAGCTTATCTTTTTTATGTTTAATGTTCACTTTTGGCTTTGTTATAGTAGCTAACAAATTTTTATCATTCTTGTGGTGAAGACATAAATGAATGTGAGAAAAAAGACAGTAATTCCTGCTATGAGAGTGCTATTTGCACTAATACACCTGGGAGTTATGACTGCAGTTGTCCAAAAGACTACCATGGTGATGGTTGGAAAAATGGGACTCTCTGTATTCAGGACCTCAATGGCCTTCCATTGATAAAAATTATTGCAGGTAATTTTCTATTCAAATAATAGAATTTCTACTTTCTTGCTTTGTTGTTTCGATTAGTATGCAACCTCCAATTTGTTTGTTTTCTAGATTGAAAGGACAATTAACCTATTTATATTGTTATTTAATTATTGGGAGAGAGTTCCGTAATGGGCAGCGTGACTTTTGTCCCAAAGAACCAATGGGAACCCATATGAAAGCATCAACAATAACAAGATTTTCACAATTCTTGTGGGGTAGGGCGGTCATTTTGTCCTCCCATGTGTCTTGACTTAGGACCATGCTGCTTTTAAGGGTTCTTTTTTCTTTTTCCCCTTATTTTTCTTACATGGCTTTTTTTCTTTTTCTTATGCATATATGATATTTTAATAGTGAATCCATATTCATATCTGGTTAACCATCCTAATATCTATTGTATGAAATTAAAAATACGGAAAGAATAATAAATTTGCATAAATATTAATTAAAAGAAACTAAATAATACAATTTGTTATCTTAGAAAAACTATTTATATGCACATTAAAATAAATATAAGATATTATATACCATAATATACCTTGACTTACATTTTAAAATGACTCTTAAAAACTAATTCAGACAATGTTACATATATAATTTACATGTCTTCATATTAAACACAAAGATAATCTCATTGGACAATAAATGGTTGACTTGCTATTTGCCATATCAAACCTAGTTATTAATCAAATATACCCTAATCAGATTGGTTATTTTTCTGGTTGGATATCACTAATTTGAATTCGGTTTAACTAGGCTGAAAATCTGAATATGGCGCTGGATAACATCTGACCGATTGACTGCCCTATTACTTTATATTAAGTTACAATCATAAGTCTTTTACCAAAAGAAAAAAAGCAATCATAACTATGTATACATTTAGCCAAAATTTTCAATAATTGATATAATTTTCAGATTAAAAAATAAATTAAATGTCTAACATTGGTCTTTATGCAGGTGTTGGTGTAGGTTTTATATTTGTAATTGTCTGTTCTTATTTTTCATACTGGGGAATCCAACGGAGAAGAATCTTCAAACAAAGAGAAAAATTCTTTCAACAAAATGGAGATTTGCTATTACAACAACAAATTGCTTCGCGTAAGGGTGTCACGGAGATTGCTGGGATTTTTACCATAGAACAGCTTGAGAAGGCAACCAACAACTTTGATGAGAGTCAGATACTTGGCCGAGGAGGGTTTGGTACGGTTTTTAGAGGAATCTTATCAAATGGCAAGGTAGTGGCAATTAAGAAATCCAAAATAATGGATAAAGGTCAAATTATACAGTTTATCAATGAGGTTGATATCCTTTCTCAAATCAACCACAAAAATGTGGTTAAGCTCTTGGGTTGTTGTTTAGAAACAGAAGTTCCGTTGTTGGTGTACGAGTTCATTTCTCAAGGAACCCTCTTTCAACATATCCAAAATGAGAATGAAGCGGTGTCTATTTCATGGGGAAACCGTTTAAGAATTGCTGCTGAAGCAGCTGGAGCACTAGGGTACTTGCACTCTGCACATTCAATACCCATCCTCCATAGGGATTTCAAGTCTTCCAATATACTTCTAGATGATGATTACATGGCTAAAGTATCTGATTTTGGAGCTTCAAGACTGGCTCCTTTGAATCAAACTCAAGCCACAACATTAGTTCAAGGAACCTTAGGTTACTTGGACCCAGAATGCTTTCATACAGGTCAACTAATTGATAAGAGTGACGTTTATAGCTTTGGCGTTGTCCTTGCCGAGCTTTTGACTGGGAAAAAGCCAATTTTATCAGAAGGATCTGAGGAGCGTAAAAACCTTGCAATGCTTTTTGTTTCTTCAGTGAAAGATAACAATCTTTTTCAGATTCTCGACTACCAAGTAGCAAATGAGGGAGATAGAGAACAGTTAGGGGCAGTTGCTGAGCTTACAAGAAGATGCTTGAAGGTTAAAGGAGAAAATAGACCAACAATGAAAGAAGTAGCAATGGAGCTTGATTCACTGAGGATGTTGTATGAGAACCCAAGGATACAAGATAAATACGAGGAAAGTGAAAGCTTTCTTGGTGTACCATCAACAAGTTTTTCTGCCAATGGGACTGGTCAAGAGCCCTTAGGGGATTCTATAATGCTAGCATTAGAAATTAGTTGTTGAATTTTAGGCACTAACATGTGATCTTTGCGATTATGAAAAAATTCTTTTTAGTGACTATTGTTGGTATTGTAGACCTATATAGCTGTAAAACATTGTTCAATTTTTATGGGAGATCTATTGTCATCAAATCTTATGTGTATATGGCTTGAACAATAAGTGGGCAATTGCCAAACTTGGCTTTCCCACCACAGTAATCGCAAAGTTTCTCAACCACATATCATACCAGAATCTTATTGAGCGACCATTCCCTACAACCCATCTTTTAGAGTCAGAAACAAAATGCCAAACTTTACAAAGCCCTAGCAAAATAGATGAAGACTTGATTGACTTCTTGAGGTTACCATTGAAAACGGCCCCCATAAGAAGGTTGCAAAGATAGATTGATCCACTTTAATAGACCAACAGAGCTAGATTCATCTCCCTCAAGCACCGAATACCAAGACCACCCTCCTTCTTAGGCTTACAAACTGTGGATCACTTAAATGTAAGAGCCTTAGTAGACATTATATCTCCAGTCCAAAGGAAATTCCTTGTCCAACCCTCCATAAGAGCAATAGAGGAAGCTGGCCTTTCTTTAAATAGGGACGTGACGCCTCAGGTATTTGACTGGACTATCTCACATGCTATTGCTTTTTTCTTACTCTAATCTTACTATTATTGCACAGATCTAACTTAAGCATCAGAGAGTCTTCCCTCATAGTCCACTCTGAACCTCTCTTCTTCAGTTCTTAGTGTGCAGATCATCCACGTGGTCTTAGAGCAGATTCCAGCCGCAACAAGTTTCATTCACTCTCTATCGTGACAAGGAGAAAACCATTTTTTTCAACGAAGCTATCCTAGGAAAAACCTCCACCTTCTGCATGGCCATCAGTAGAGAGATTTGGGATCACGGTTTGAGAATTTGGTATTGAGATTGGGATCGGTCAAGGCCTGATTTCTTTCTAGATTGCTCTAGATCAAAAAGAAATACCCTTGGATTTGAGTTGAGTAATTTATTTATGACGGGAACGTGATGAACCCAATAACAGGAGAGAGAAGTTCTGAGAGGGATGGGGGGATTTGTGATCGACCACCCGATAGAGGGAAGCAACGGAGGATTACTGATTTTTGGAGACCGGAGCACAACTCTCTGCCTCCGCCGGTCTCTGAAACTGACAATGTCGTCTCTGGTGGATTAGCTGAAAAGAATCACCCTACGGAGGAGGTGATCAATGGAGGAAGCAAACAATCTTACGCAGCTGCAGCGAAGAAAACTATGCCGAACATAGATGATCTTCCTGATCCGATACATGATGGAACCCTTACAAAGATCATTATTCCTCAGGAGGCGTACGAAGAGAAATTACAATCTTTTTCTTACGCTTTGATTGGGCGGGTAAATTTTCGCTTTGTCTCGATGGATGAAGTGAGGACTAATGCAAAAAATGTCTGGAATTTGAAGGGTAAGGTGAACCTTGCGCCGTTGGGTAAAGGGTTTATTCTTTTCCGATTTGAAATTGAGGGAGACATGGCCTCGATGTGGAAAAGAGGTCCCGTCAGAGTCAAAGGGCAAGTCATTATATTTCAATGATGGCGGCCGGAGTTTAGTATTCATGAGGACCCTATTCAGACCAAGCTGGTGTGGATACGATATCCAGAACTTCCCATGGAATATTGGCACGAGAAAATTCTTTTCTCCATGGCCAAAGCCTCAGGAAGACCAGTGGAGGTGGATCGTAGGACGCTGCATGGTATTATGGGGAGCTATGCTAGGGTGCTGGTGGAAGTGCCGATGAGCGGCATCAGAGTGGAGGAAATCCAAGTCGAAAGGAAACAGCCGGGCAAGGAGGTTTATTTCTGGTTCAAACAACGGATTGTGTATGAAGATGGTATAGTGAGATGCATTATTTGCAAAAAGTTGGGGCATGCTGCCGAGCAGTGTAGAGCCAAGAAGAATCAAAACCGAACTCATGCAGACATGGAGGACGCTGAACGCCACTCTACTGGACACTTGCAGGCGGTGGAGGTAGAGGGTGGTGCGGACATGGCTTCCGGCGAGATCCATCGCAATCCTCCTCATATGGAAGGAGGTAAAAGATCCTTTCTCCCTATAGATATTTTCCCCTTTAGAGATAATATGCCAACGGTGGAGGTTCTGTCAAATATAGAAGGTTCTCCTGAGAATGTTTTGAATGAATACAACCTGGAAATCTGTCTACATGATCCATGCACTCAAGAAAGGAATACCCATGAACCGACCATGGTGGACAACCCTTTGGGGTGTGGATATGGGTCTGAATCCGACCCAGGAGAGTCAGGAAATTACTCTTCAGAAAAAGAGTCGCTGGAATCTGTGCAAGGCAGCAAAGACATGAAAGAGGATGAATCCGTTTCTGGACTTGGAGTGACTGAGGCGGAAGGTGTTCACACTACTAGAACTCTTTGCCCTCGCAAGAGTAAAATGATATATAATGGTGGTCGTGGCGGCTGACAGCAGGCTAGAGGAGGAAGGAGTGGCCGAGGGCAGGAATGGGGCGGCTCTGAGCACGTGATTACAGAAATATCTTTGTCTGGTCTGGACGCGGGCAAGATAATTGTTCACCACCAGGAAGTTGCAGAGCTTGACCAAGCTCTCACAAGAGCTGATGATGATGCTAGACGGAAAGGAAAAGCTAATGCAGCGACAGGGGCAGGCCTTGAGGTCTGACCGCCAGGCTGATACAAGGAAGTAATTTATGAAGATTCTCTTTTAGAATATAAGAGGAATAAAGAAGGCAGTCGGCAAGCGCACCTTGAGAGATTTAGTTAAGCAGAAGGACCCAGACCTTCTTTGTATCGCCGAGGCAATGGTCTCTGTGAGTGATTTTCCAAACTTATTTTTTAATAAGTTGGGTTTTTTCAATAAATTTATTTTTAACAATGGAACAGGGAGAATTTCAAATTTATGGATTATGTGGAAAAGAAATCTGGGTTGTCCGGTGGTGATCTCAGAATCCTCTCAGCATATTATGGTTGCTCTGACTTGGGACCTCACCCAAATGCAAGTCTCCTTCATCCATGCTAGCAGTTTTAGGGCGGAGAGAAGAGATCTTTGGTTGGACTTGGCTGCGGATATTCCTACCACTCCCACTCCGTGGGCAATGGTTGGTGACTTTAATGCTACCCTTCAGTCTCATGAAAAGAAGGGCCCAGGAAACTTCAGCATGGGGTCAGCTGCGGAATACAGTGCTATGGTGGACTCTTGCTTCATGTTATAGTTGCCTTCGAGTGGGAGGAAATTTACATGGAGCAACAATCGAAAAATTGGTAATGTGTCTACAGTGCTTGACAAAAGCTTTTGCAATGAGCAATGATTGACCATTTTCCAAGACTCCTCTCAAGTGGTTTTGCCTAGAATAGCTTCAGATCATGGACTTATTTTGATGACTGCAATTGCTAGTCAGCGCCCCTTAAACTGTCCATTTCGGTTCCATCAGTTCTGGATGGACCACGAGGAATTTAATAATGTGGTGGCATCGTCTTGGTCTGAATGGATTGCGGGACCCCCTATTGCTGTCGTCACTTCCAAATTGAAGCGGCTAAAAGGGGTATTGAAGACCTGGGTGAGATCAGCCTTCCCTCACATTGATAGAGAGCTTGAGGACGCGAAGACGGTCCTAAACCAAATTCATGACCAGATTGCGAGAGAAGGGATGAATGACCATTTGTTTGCCTTGGAAGCTGATGCCAAGACCGGCTTGGTGAAGGCCTTGGAAAATCATGAAAAAATCTGGGCTGAAAAGGCGAGAATTAGATGGCTGAAAGTTGGTGATCGAAACTCCAAATATTTTCACCTTTCTGTCAAAATGAGAAAAAACAAAAATACAATTAAAGCGCTCAAGAGGCCGGACGGTACCATGGTGGAAGGGCAAAATCAGATAGGGGAGTATATTGTCGATTTTTTTGAGCGCTTTCATAAAGAAGCTCCCACAGAGACCCATGCAGATTTACTGGATAATATCCCGAAAGTTCTTAACCAAATGGATTGTTATATGTTGGATTCCCTCCCTGGAAATGAAGAAATAAGGAGGGTAGTGTGGGAGTTGGACCCGGATAGCTCGCCGGGCCCTGATGGATTATCTGGTGCTTTTTTTTGCAAGTGCTGGTCCTTAGTGGAAGTGGAAGTATGCAATGCGGTGAGACAATTTTTTAGCACTAGATACATGCCCCACGGGGTCAATAATAATTTCCTGGTCCTTATTCCAAAGGTGGAGGGAGCAAACACACTGGATAGATTTTGCCCTCTCTGCATGGGCAATTTCTTTTGCAAAATTATTTCCAAAGTTATGGCGATGAGACTGGAACCTCTCCTTCCTCGGCTGATTTCAGAAGAGCAGGGTGCATTTCAGAAGGGGAAGTTGATTCATGATAATATCTCTGTGGCCTCTGAGTTAGCAAATTTAATGTTCTCAGTGACCAGAGGTGGGGGTCTTGGCCTGAAAATTGATATCAGGAAGGCTTACGATACTATTTTTTGGTCTTTCATTTTTCAAGTTTTGAGTAAATTTGGTTTCTTCAATAGTTAGATCAACTGGCTGCATCAACTTCTGATATCGTCAAAAATATCTATTCTTGTGAATGGAGGTCCTCAGAGTTACTTCAGGGTGGAGCGTGGGCTAAGACAAGGTGATCCTATATCTCCTATGCTATTTATTATAGCCGAAGAAGTTCTATCCAGAGGGTTGTCGAGTCTAGTTCAATGCAAGGAGCTACAGGCAATCCATGGACCAAGAGGCGCTGCCACTCCTGGGCATATCCTATTCGCAGATGATATCTTCGTATTCACCAATGCCTCCTTGAGGTATGTTCGTACCCTGAAAAAATTCTTGATGAAATACCAAGAATTTTCAGGCCAGTGCATTAGCCTAGAGGAGAGTAAACTCTTCCTCGGGAAGATTGCTCCAGATCGAAAGCAGATCATTGCTGATACCCTCGGAATTCAGATCTATAACTTCCCGACTCGATACTTGGGTGTTGAAATATTTAAGGGAAGAGTGAAGAAAGAGGCCCTTCTGCCAGTGATGGACAAGGTGAAGGGGCACCTAGCGGGTTGGAAAGGCAACCTATTGTCTTTGGCAGGAAGAACAGAATTGGTTAGATCGGTCATTGCAGGTATCCCTAACCATAGTTTTGCTATTTATTGGTGGCCAACTTCCCTGTTAGCAACAATGGAACGGTGGATGAGGAATTTTATCTGGACGGGTGAGATAGAATCTGCAAGAAAAATTACAGTAAAATGGGACGCCCTTTGTAAGCCTAAAGAGGAAGGAGGTTTAGGTATCAGGAGGCTCAGAGACACAAACAAAGCAATGCTATGCAAACTAGTATGGAGAATCAAGCATGAGAATTCGGTGGCCAGTTATTTCCTTAAGGCTCGATTTATTAAAAATGATGGCAGCCTCAAAAAAGGCGTTTCATCTTCCATTGTATCGGGGGTTAAAAAGGTCTAGAGCTTTGTGGAAGAGAATCAAAGATGGATTATCGGGAATGGTAATCTTGTAAATTTTTGGAAGGACAAATGGTGGGGGCCAAAATCAGTGCTTGAGGAGCTTCAAATAATGGATTTGACTGCTCTTAGATTTAATGCTAAGGTGGGTGACTTTATTCGTGGTGGAGAATGGGTGATCCCTGAGGTGAGATCGGTGGAGCTCATCAGAATATTTGATAAAATTAAGAGGATTAAAATCCCCTCAGGTGACTTAGTGGATACCTGTTGTTGGTCATTGTCGACTCTGGGGTCTTTCTCTACCTCTTCGGCATGGGAGGGTATCAGAAGGATAGCTAGCAAGGTCCCTTGGTACTCTCTGGTTTGGCGGAAAGGCCTACCTCCTAGGATCTCTACCTTAGGATGGCGTCTAGCTCATGGCAAACTCCCAACGGATGAGAAAATCAGACATAAGGGGATCCATCTTGCTTCTAGGTGTGCTCTCTGCAACCAAGCTGAAGAAAATATTAATCATATCTTCCTCACATGCCCTTTCACGACCAAAGTTTGGAAAACATTTGTTGAGTGCTTTGAGGTTAAGTGGCAGCAACACCAGTCAGTTGACAACCTGGTTCGATGGTGGAAGGCAAAGGCTAGAGTTATAAACCTTAAAACTCCCTGGATGATGGGTTTTTCCATTATTACAGCAAACATTTGGTGGGAAAGGAACAGACGTCGGCATGACAATGAGTACAGAGCTACGATGCAAATTTTTGAATATAGTCGTCATGAGCTTGGCTCTTGCGTAGGGAAGCTGAAGGGGGAGGTGAAAGCTCCAATTGATGCTATTTTCTACAGTAAACTGGGTTTGACAGTGGGGTCTTACAAGCATGCTCACCCCCTCGAAGTTTACTGGTGTAAGCACCAACCAAACTGGCTAAAGGTTAATGTGGATGGCAGCTCTCTAGGAAATCCAGGAAGGGCAGGGGCAGGAGGGATTGTTCAAGATAATGATGGCCAGGTGTGTGACTCATTTAGCATTTTTTTGGGAATAAAAAAGTCTTATGAAGCAGAGGTTGAGGCAGTCATGGAAGGTATTATGATGGCTAAGGCGATGGGTGCAAGGGGCATGTGGATAGAATCTGACTCGGCAGCAGTTGTTTTGGCGATCCAAAGGAACCATATCCCATGGTTTATCCTCCAAAGATGGTTGGATGCTATCCTTTTCCTGGAATCAATCCCTTGGAAGATATCCCATTGCTTTCGTGAAGCAAATCCAATTGCAGATTTTCTGGCAAAAAAGGCTTCAAAATCTGGGAACTCAGACTTCTCGGTGTCTTTCCCAAGACACGTTGCTGATTATGTAGAAAATGATATCCTAGGCAGGCATAGCTTTAGATTCTCCTAGGGTGATGCTTTCTTTCTCTGCTGATGGCCATGCCGAAGGTGGAGTTTGTTAGCAGCTCTAAGGGTCTCTGCTCTGTCCCTGTTTCCTCTTTATGATGTAATCCTTTTTTCTTCTTAATATATTAATCCTTTAGCAAAAAAAAAAAAAAAAAAAAGAGGTAAAGAAAAATAAATAAATAAATATTTGTGCTAGCAACCATAGTAACAACCTTTGATGAAGAGAATATTTTAATTCTCATTGGGTAATTACAATAGAGAGTGAAACAAGGTAGGACCTTTATTTGTATTTTACATTTTCTTCTTCTTTTTCCTAATTGCATTCCAATTTCAATTGCTGAAAGATTGCACTCTTTTAATTGATTTAGAAGGACTTGTAATAATGGAATGCAATTGGTTGATGGATTTAGCCTTGAATTATTTTGCTTAAGTATTTCAAGTTTTTCATATTAATCAAAATGGGCTTGGGTTTTGGCATTTTAAAATCCAATCAGTTATTAAATTGTTTGAAATTTTGGGTTATTAAACCTTTGAGCTGGACTATTTTCGTTTTAAATGAGCTAATTTTTTTTAAAGCCTAGTATTAATTGGGTTTTGGGCCACAATGTTCAGCACAGGTAGGGGTTATGTTTATTTTGGATACTTAAGGGTCGTGGGTTAAACTTCATAAGTCGTTGGTTTTATTTAAAGTTTTAAGTCTATTAAAAACTTTTAAATGATGGGCCATTGGAGATTTCATTTATTTAGCAGAGGGTGAGGCTTATGGGCCTAATTTGAAATAGGATAAATTGAAAACCAAATTATATCCGGTTTGGTAAACCAAATTAGATTGTATAATGTTGAACACGTATGTTTCAAGCATTATTTGATTAGATCCAATGATCCGAATCAACATCGGTTGAGACCGATCATACACTTGATTGTTTGAAACTTGCCATTGGTATTGTGTCATAGGTACAATAATAATAATAAAATCCAATGTCTTGATCAAGTCCCCTTAAAGTGATTAAATCCTAAACCAACCCAAAATCAAGATGAATCGGTTCTACCAAATTGTGCCATGACTAAACCGATCAGGTTGGTCAATCTAGATATCCGACACATTGACCCCGAAAATTGAACCATTTGGGCTTTCCAATGGATCGTCTAAAAACCTACTGGGAAAAGTCATCAACATTGACCGATATTAACTGGGAAAATATTTATTAAAAAAAAGAAAATCTATTATTTTTGTTTTTAGTCATAGAACCAATTGGTCATTGATTAATGTGTTGAAAATTGACTATGTTATTGATATTGTGAAGGATTTTATCATTTGAAATGGTCTTATATGGTAATGGTCAATTTTCACATAATGTCTAATGAGATTTTTTAGATTTAAAACAATTATATTGAGAGCCCCAAGGCCTTGTGAATAATAAAATACCATTGGTCTTCATGATGTCACTTTATCATGTAGTTGGGATGTTGTGGATAATTACTTAACTGGTCAAACCAGTGGAAGAATGTAATTATGTACTCTGAAATATTGTTTATGGTTCGATCAGTGGATGTATGTTCAATATACTGAGTTGAATTTAAAACAAGAAAAATGAGACCTATATTTTGTATTCCATAACTCTTTTGGAACAACTATAGTGTTTTGTCTTTGTTCCAGAATGACTTCAAAATTGTATTTCTATTTATGAATGTTTCTACATTGGTTTATCATTACTATGATATTGAAAATTTATTTATGAATGATAAAAATAAAAAATTAATGGCATTTGGTGCTTACATGTCATATTTGGAACACCCTATGATGAATAAATATATTGAAATTAAACTGGGTGTAAGCTTTCGCACTTGATTAGCTGCATAGCATTTCTAGGGAACCATGGAAGGGTGATGTGGATTCCACCAAAGTGACGTATTTTATTCTTTCATGGTTTTCCCTAGGGCAGCATAGTAGGTGACATTTGCCTAAGATGATGTCACCAAAGTTAAAAAAAAAAAAATGATCCCAAAGGTGAAGGGACCTCAAGTTATTGTTTTTTTCATAGCAAATGTGGATTTACAAAAAGACTAGTGCATTCTTAGCCTAAAGGATAAGGATACAGTTTCAGTTATAACTTTTGAGTGATATAATCATTACAGTGAATGCACGTAAATCTTACAAAGTTAAATGTTTGAGATTTTAAATGTAACTGCAAGCGTGCGGATCAGTGTAGCAACGGGTCGAACTCAGAGAGAGTAGCCACTTTATTTTATTTTTCTTTTAATAATGCGAAAGTGAACCTATTAATGGTTGTGATCTAATTCTAACTACCGTCCTAAACATATGTATCTAAAATAACGTCCTAACCATTCGTCATCTAAGAATTTAAAGACGTAAGCCACGCAATTAAAATTAAATAAATAAATAAGTGAAAATAAACAACCCACGCAATTAAAAAAAAATAAAGGAAAAAAATTCTGAAATAAAAATAAAATAAAAGAAAGGGGAGAAAGGTAGAGAGAGACTCAAAAGTAGGTTTCTCTACTTAGCCCGAGGATGCATCATAATATGAGCTTCCCTACTTGACCAGAGAGTCACTCTTACAAGGGTTACTCTACTTGGCTTTAGGGAAAGGGAGACAATTAAAATAAAAACAATAAATTGATGGTTCTATGGCTAGGAGGGCAAAGCCAACACATACACTAGCCATGAACCTTGGGGGAAAGGGATAGCAATAATGTAACGACTAAAATTAAAATCCTATATTAAGAAAGAAAGGGTAGTCAAAAGAGGGAATAAGAGGGAGGGAGAGAAGACTATTGAAGGAGCCTACTTACTTGAACTTCAACCCTTGAACTTGAAAGCTTGGGTGATTTGAGATACTACCAGTACTAAAAACCAGATCTGGAATAAACCAAATCTGAAATTTTTAGTACTAGAGAAAACAAATCTTGAAACAAAAAAAAACTGAACTTGAAAAAAAAGATGCTCCACGGCTTGTGATCTTGTCACCTAGATCTAAGCCTAGAACTATAACTTTAAAAATTACAACTCAATTGCATAAATCATAAACATAGAAGGCTGAATAAGAATAAAAGAGTGATTGTATTAATTGACATAAAAAAAAAAATATTACAAAAGTGATTAAAGAAAAAATAGAGAACTAAAACTAAAGAGAGAGAGAGGGAGAGAAAGAAGAAAACTAAGCATAAACTAGAAAGTAAACTAAGGGGAATAATAATTAGGAGGGGGGAGGAAGGGGCTTTTATAGGGCTTTTGTCTTGCCTCCTTCCTTCTACAAGTCTTCTTTATGAAAAGAAATAAAATAAAATAAAATAAAATCTTGGTAAAAATCCTCATTCTTTGAGATATTGTGTGAGGAAAGAGAGAATCCGTTTCCAAAATTAACAAATTCTATTCCTTCCTTGCAATATTAACCAATATCTTGCAATCTTGATTAAATCAGAAAGGAATCTTTGTATAGTATCTTCAAGATCTTGTGAGGTGGCAAGGAGAGAATAATCTTCAGGATTTTGTAGGAGAGGATGTGGTACCAATGAGTGGGTCCCACCTTTGGACTGGTTCTTGATTCACTTTAAGCACTTTCTCTTGTAAACTTGACAACTAAAAAAAACAAGAAAAATAAAAGTAGTACTATCCAAAGTGGGGCAAAATGTACACTTATATCCCTAAGATTTCACACATTATTGTGCTCATCAAATTCCCCCATACTTGACTTTTGCTCTTCTTCGAGCAAGATAAATAAATAAAGAAATGAAAGAAAAAGCCTAACTCACTTTCGTAGGAATCACGGTTGCACTTAGCATGTGCAATAAACCTTTAAACCCCTAAGTTACCCTAGTGGACGAGTTGTGTCTCGTGGGTGTTTGCAGTGAATATACACCTAAAATTCAAAATAAATAAATCTCAACCTTGGCTAAAGGTAAGGCTCATACCGATCCAGAGCAAAGATAATTTTTCTTATAAGGGACCCCCACACTTGAACTTTTATTACCCTTGATCAATTCTAGGCACTAGCTTATTTCTTAATTTGGAACTCACCTCGTCTCTTCCAAAACATCCTTATCTTAAGGCAAAACCACTTGTGAAGAAATAGGGAACTAATGACTAAGGCGTTGAAGTGTTTTTTACCAAAACATATTACTAAGCATTAATGACATTTGCACATTTTTTTTCTTCTTTTTTTTTTTTGCTTAAACTCTATTCCACTCCTCTACTTTTGGTCTGAATGACATGGTGGAGCAAACACCAGACACCCAAGTTACTATGTAGCTTCGCTTTTTGCATATGCCCACAAAGACAGTGATGCTAGAGTTCCTTCAGAAGTTTCCTCCCAAGGAATTTTGATCAAGACACCACGCTTCCTGAGGCGCAATGCCCTGTCTAGTTCCAAGGGAATCAACTCTTATTCTTCTTTATACCACATTTCACATTTCATTTAAAATTGTGCATTTGTCAACCCATGCCAAATTAAAAAGAAGGTCTCAACTCCAAATCAAAAGTACAAGGAACCCACAGACTAACATATGATCCAACACTATAAAACAGGGGTCTCTTATTTTTCAAAAGAAAGCCACATCTTAAGACACATGCTTGTTTCTTTCTTCTCAACAGGGTTTTTATACGTTCAAAATGGGTACCTTAGTCAAAACTTTTATTTTCATACATCAAGCAACCGAATGGTATAATCATTAGCCAAAAGCCAAAGTAGGACTTCATCCTTTAGCAAGCTCAAAAAAAAAACAAAAAGAAAAAGAAATAAAATAAAGTGAAAAAAGCAGAAACTGGTTTCCCTTCCCCACATTTAAGTCATGCAATGTCCTCAATGCATGGAAAGAATTAAAAACAAAGACAATGCAAGGGGGTCATACCTGATTAAAAGTTAGTCATCAGTGTAAAGAGGTTCATGGAGATCCATGACCTCTTCACTACCAGTATTAGGAAACTCGAGGAATGGCTTCAAACGCTGACCATTACCTTAAATTACCCCTGTTCCTGGATTCAAAATCTCCACAGCCCCATGGGGATATATATTATGGAACAATAAATGGGCCATCCCATCGGGATCTAAGCTTACCAGGAAAAAGATGCAATCGAGAGTTGTACAATAAGACCTTATCACCAATTGCAAAAGATTTACGCAGAATGTGTTTATCATGGAAAGCTTTGGTCATTTCCTTGTAAATCTTAGAACTTTTATAGGCTTCATTCCTAAGTTCCTCCAACTCAGATAGTTGGAGCCTACGATGAATTCCCGCATCAGACAAATCAAAGTTGAGCTTCTTGATGACCCAAAAGGCCTTATGCTCCAACTCAACTGGTAAGTGACAAGCTTTCCCATACACCAAACGGTAGGGAGACTGACCAAGATCGGTCTTGAATGCAGTCCGATGGGCCCACAAGGCATCAATGAGTTTAAGGGACCAATCCTTACGGTTGGGATTAACAGTTTTCTCTAAGATTTGTTTGATCTGCCTATTAGACACCTCCACTTGGCCACTAGTTTGGGGGTGATAAGGGGTAGATAACTTATGGGTGATCCCATGCTTTTTCATTAGGGCCTCAAAAGGCCGATTACAAAAATGTGTACCCCTATCACTAATTATTGTACGTGGTGCACCAAAGTGGGAAAAAATGTTCTCTTTGAGAAACTGGACCACCATTTTGTGGTCATTAGTTTTACAAGGTATGGCCTCTATCCATTTAGAAACATAATCAACGGCCAAAAGTATATACAAATTTCCAAAGGAATTTGGGAATGGTCCCATTAAATTGATACCCCAAACATCAAAGATCTCAACTACCAAAATAGGGTTGAGAGACATCATGTTCCTCTTATTGATACGGTCAAAAGACTGGCAGGTAGGACAAGCCTTGCAAAAATCAAAAGCATCTCTAAAAAGAGTGGGCCAATAAAATCCGCATTAGAGAACCTTTGCAGCAGTTTTCTTAGGTCCAAAGTGTCCACCACATGCATGATCATGACAAAAAGAGATAATAGAATGTTGCTCATGATCAGGAACACATCGTCGGATAATCTGATCCGGACATATCTTAAACAAATAAGGATCATCCCAGAAAAAGTGTTTAACTTGGGAATAAAATCTATACTTATCTTGGGTGGACCAGTGATCTGGAGTCACATCTGAAACTAAGAAGTTGACAATATCAGCAAACTATGGTTCACTGGACACTGTAAATAATTGTTTATCTGGAAAGTTCTCATTGACTGGAGAATCGACAGTCAAGGAATTGGGAAACCGGGATAAATGGTCTGCAACTAGGTTTTCAACTCATTTTTTATCCCTAATTTCTAAATCAAACTCTTGCAAAAGTAAAACCCACCTAATGAGACGGGCTTTGGCATCCTTCTTCTGAACTAAGTATCTGAGAGCAGAATGATTAGTATACACCACCACATGTGAACCAACTAAGTAAGACAGAAACTTTTCTAATGCAAACACAACCGCTAAATTTTTTTTTTCAATGGTTATATAATTGAGTTGTGCATAATTTAAGGTCCTACTAGCATAATAAATGATAGTGGGCAACTTATTAATCCTTTGACCCAAAACCGCTCCTATGGCAAAATCTGAAGCATCACACATCAGTTCAAAAGGTTCAATCCAAACAGGTGGTTGAACAATGGGTGTATTGGTCAACTCCTTCTTAAGTTGTTTGTAGGATTCTAGGCACTCTTTAGAAAACTCAAAAGTTTGATATTTGGCAAGTAATGAAGTGAGAGGTCAGGCTAACTGACTAAAGTTCTTAATAAACCTTCTGTGGAATCCCGCATACCCTAGAAAAGATCGGACATCCTTAAGAGATTGAGGAGGTGGTAAATTATCAGTTAAATCCACTTTGGCTCTATCTACCTTAATTCCCTCCTTGGATATTACATAGCCTAAAACAATACCAGATTTAACCATGAAATGACATTTCTCCCAATTCAAAATCAAATTCTTAGATATGCACCTTTTCAAAACTAGAGAAAGATGATGAAGACATTCAAAATAGGAATTCCCATGAATTGAAAAGTCATCCATAAATACTTCTAAGAATTTTTTGACCATGTCAGAAAATATACTCATCATGCATCGTTGGAACGTAGTAGGGGCATTACAGAGCCCAAAAGGCATACGCCTGTAAGCAAATGTTCCATATGGGCATGTAAAAGTGGTCATATGTTTGTCCTCTAAAGCAATTGGGATCTGGTTATAGCCGGAATATCCATAAAAAAAATAATAGTATTCATGTCCAGCTAACCTCTCTAATATCTGGTCAATGAATGGCAATGGGAAGTGGTCCTTCCAGGCTGCCACATTAAGTTTCCTGTAGTCTATGCACACTCTCCACCCAGATTGGACACGGGTTGGAATTAATTCATTATTGGCATTGGGAACTATAGTCACACCAGACTTCTTAGGCACTACGTGAACTGGGCTTATCCATTGGCTGTCAGAAATAGGATAAATTATTCCATGATCCAAGCACTTTAGGATCTCTTTCTTAAGAGCTTCCATCATCACTAGGTTAGCTCTTCTTTGGGGTTCCGTGGACGGTTTGGAGTTATCCGTAAGATGTATATGATGTTGCACAATAGAAGGGCTTATACCCTTGATATCAACCATGGTCCAACCTAGGGCTTCCTTATTATCTTTTAACACTTTAAGTAACTCCTCTTCTTGGTCAAAAGTCAAATTTGAAGAAATTATTACAGGAAGAGTCTGATCAGGCCTTAGGAAAGCATACTTCAAATTAGATGGCAACTCCTTAAGATCTAGCTTAGGGGGCTCAACTATGGAAGGTTTGGGAATGGATTGGAAAGGGGTCCTAAGGGCTCCACATGTGTGTGAAGACTCAAGACTTCAGAAAAGAAATTTTCACTATCATCATCCAACTCATCCATACACTCTTGGAATTCTGAATCAAAATTAATATCAAAGTTGGTAATTAAATCATCAGAAAAATCCAGAAAATCCTCAACCATATTAATCTCTTCTTCCATATGTGGTTGCTTGCCTATCCTAAACATATTAAACTCAACAGTTTGGTTACCAAAAGATAATCTTAGGAAACCATTCCGGCAATTGATTAATGCATTACTGGTAGCCAAGAATGGTCTTCCTAGAATTATTGGGATCTCGTCCTTGGTTGAGAAGGGCTTAGTATCTAACACAATGAAATCAACAGGGAAAATAAATTCCTCCACCTTTAGTAAGACATCTTCAACCATCCCTTTAGGAATCTTAACAGACCTATCTGCCAACTGAAGAGTAGTTCCAGTGGCTTTCAATTCTCCCAATCCTAGTTGCTTGTACACATGGTAAGGTAAAAGATTCACACTTGCGCCAAGGTCGAGTAAGGCATGCCCAATATAGGTGTTTCCTATGACACAAGATATGGTAGGGCTCCCTGGATCCTTATACTTGGCTGCTATGGGCTGAGTAATTATGGAACTAATGTTACCTGCCAAGAACGCCTTTTTGGGCACACTAGTGATACGTTTGTGAGTACACAAATCTTTCAGTACCTTTGCATAGGCGGGGATCTGGGATATGGCATCCAAAAGAGGGATGTTCACTTCTACCTTTTTGAAGACTTCTAAAATTTTGTCCATGGAAGCAGTCTTCTTTTTGTTTACCAAGCGATTAGGAAATGGGACAGGATGAACATAAGGACTGTTAGGGATTTGCCCCTGTTCAGAAGAATCATTTTTGGTTTCCTCAACCAAATCATCTTTAGTTTCAGAAAAATCTTTAGGTTCATCAGACGAACCTGGAACAAGAGACACACTTGTGTCCTCAATTGAAGAAGAGTTAACAGGAGTAATAGATGGAGGAAGATTTAGGAATGCTCTATTGGTACTCTCTACCACTCCTAAGGGCATAAACAACATTGCATTGGATCGAGGGCCCTTGTTGAGTCTGACCTTGTACTATATTCAGTGGTGCATTAGTTTGTCCTTGTGAACTAACAAGCTTATGATGCCTAGGGTTAGGCTCTAGATGACTGGGTAAAGTTCCCTTCTCCCTCTCACGCATAATTGAGACAACTTGGGTAAGTTCTCTCGTAAGATTTTGATGGCTTGTCATGAGGAAAGCCATATTTTTTTTTCAAGTCACTTATTCTACTTGCCTCTCCAGTGTTGGTAAACCCAGGGGGTTGCTGATAAGATGATAGGAGAGGGGCCCTAAGAAAACTAGCCTGAGATCCTACATTTGACATAGGAAAAGTATTTTGAGAAAAAGATTATTGTGCAAAGGGAGGCCTTTGGAATCCAAGTTGACCTTGATTATGGAAATTGGAAGGCCCTGGTTAGTTGCCCTAATTCCAAGAGAAATTTGGGTGATTTCTCCATCCTGGATTGTAGGTATTACTATATGGATTATTCTGGTACAAGGCATTAACACTATCATTAGAAGTGCCCCCAGAGGTGTTGGGGCATTCTTCTAGGAGATGTCCAGGGGACTGGCACCAAGTACAAATCTTAACCAAATTGATTGATGATGGCTCTCTAAGAACAATAGCCTCAATTCTCTTGATTAGGCTATCCAAATGGGCTTCCTTAGCTACTATCCCATCCACAAAATATCATTTTCCTCTTATGGTTCTTTCACTCTCTTGGGTTGATTCCCACTCACAGGTTTTGTCAGCTAAGTCAAGTAAGAATTCTCATGTCTTTCCTTCATCTGTAAAGGATGTGAATCCCTCAGGGTATATAGAATCTATCATTTGTTTAGTTAGGTATTCAATACCCTCATAAATTATTTCACATAAATGCCATAAGTCTAGGCTATGGTGAGGGCATTCTTGGAGTAGATCCTTGAATCTCTCCATAAGTTTGGAAAATGACTCACTAGACTTTTACCTAAACTGAAGGATATCATATCTAAGCTTATTGGTCTTGTGAGTTGGGAAAAACTTCTTAAGGAAGACAACTGTGAACTATTCCCATAAGGTTATGGAATTTTTGGGTAACCCATACAACCACTTCTTAGCTTGGTCTTTCAATGGAAAAGTGATAAACCTAAGCTTAACAGCATCATCAAAAAGTTATTGGATCTTAATTAGAACACATGCCTCTTCAAATTCCCTTAGAAATAGGTATGTATCCTTAGAGATCAACCCATGGAAGTGGGGCAACATAGTGATGTATTGAGATTTGAGTTCAAAATTATTGCCCTGGGCTTGTGGTAGAACTATGCAGGAAGGTTGGGTTGTTCTAGCAGGGTAGAACCTATCTTTCAGAGATTTAGGTGAAGGGTTTTGCTGTTGGTCTCCCATATTGAAGGGTTTTAAAGAGAGCAAACGTATAGGGTCACTACTTGTTGGATCTCTTCTTTCTAACCGATTCTTAGTATTACGTACCCACTTAACACTCATGCAACAGAAAAACTACCCACAACTAAAGTAAGACAAGCACAAAAGAATGGATAGCAAAACTTTTTTTTTTGATGATTTTTTTGATTTTTTTATTTATTTATTTATTTTTTTTTTTGCTTTTTTGGGAGCTCACCGGCAGGGATCCGGGGTTGCTCAGGTCAATTCCTGAGGTACTGCTACAAGGTGAAACCTGTCTTTATCATACTGTGAGGCATGGCGACCTCCACTGATACAACTATTATTGCAAGTTGTTCTTCTCAGGAATTCAATAAA
Source organism: Macadamia integrifolia (assembly GCF_013358625.1). Taxonomy (NCBI): domain Eukaryota; kingdom Viridiplantae; phylum Streptophyta; class Magnoliopsida; order Proteales; family Proteaceae; genus Macadamia; species Macadamia integrifolia. The sequence continues at coordinate 32,914 of NW_024868579.1, read as the reverse complement.
AGAAAAGAAAAAATATAAAACAAAGCAAACAAAGCACTCCGATTTACCAAAAGAAAGTGAAAAATAACATGGAACTGTCTCCCCGGCAACGGCGCCAAAAACTTGTTTGAGATTTAAAATGTAACCGCAAGCGTACGGATCAGTGTAGCTATGGGTCGAACACAGGGAGAGCAGCCACTTTATTTTTTATTTCTTTTAATAATGCGAAAGTGAACTGATTAATGGTTGTGATCTAATTCTAATTACCGTCCTAAAAATAACGTCCTAACCATTCGTCATCTAAGAATTTAAAGACGCAAGCCACATAATTAAAATTAAATAAATAAATAACTAAAAATAAACAACCCACGCAATTAAAAAAATAATAATAATAATAATAAAGGGAAAAAAATGCTGAAATAAAAATAAAGTAAAAGAAAGGGGATAAAGAGAGAGACTCACAAGTAGGTTTCTCTACTTAGCCCGAGAGATATATCATAATATGAGCTTCCCTACTTGACCAGAGAGTCACTCTTACAAGGGTTACTCTACTTGGCTTTAGGGAAAGGGAGACAATTAAAATAAAAACAATAAATTGATGGTTCTATGGCTAGGAGGGGCAAAGCCAACACATACACTAGCCATGAACCTTGGGGGAAAGGAATAGCAATAATGTAACGACTGAAAATAAAAATCCTAAATTAAGAAAGAAAGGGTAGTCAGAAGAGGGAATGAGAGGGGGGAGAGGAGACTACTGAAGGAGCCTACTTACTTGAATCAATACTTGAACTTGAAAAAAAAATTGCTCCACGGCTCGTGATCTTGTCACCTAGATCTAAGCCTAGAACTATAACTTAAAAAATTACAACTCAATTGCATAAATCATAAACATAAAAAGGCTGAATAAGAATAAAAGAGTGCTTGCATTAATTGACATAAAAAAACTATTACAAAAGTGATTAAAGCAAAAATAGAGAAGAACTAGAACTAAAGAGAGAGCAAGAGAAAGAGAGAGCAACTAAAAAAAAACTAGAAGAAGAATGAATTGTCTCCCCTCCTCTTACATGAATTGTATTTATAGGGAATGAGGAGGTAAGGTAACAATTTTTTCTTTCCTAAAAGAGAGAAACCCACAATTGATTGTGAGATCTTTTGAGTCCAAAAGTGCTAAGGTGGAGGAGAGAGAAGAGAGAAATAAATTTCCTATAATTTTTTTTGCTTATTTTCTTTCCTTTTTTTTTTCCTAATTTATTTTTCTTCTTTTTCTCTCTCCTAGGGACGATTTTCTTCTTCTTTGTGTGATTTGGACAATATTTTGGTTATGATGTGGAGGAGAGAGAAGATTTGGACAATCTTTGGTTCTCCCTTTTTTTTCTTTCCTTTTTTTTTTCTTCTCTTCTTGCTTCCACGATTTTGCTTTCCTTTTTTTTTTCTTTTTCTTCTCTTCTTGTTTCCACGATTTTGCTTGCTTCTAATTTGATGTGGAAATCCCCTCCATGCCCTTAGTGCTTTAAGTGAGTGAAAAGCAGGAAATCTTCAACAAATTCTCTAAAAAAAACAACCATGAGATTCGAACTTGAGACCTCTTGGTGAGCAAGAGAATTTTGTACACCATAGCTCACCAACTAAGCTAGGTAGTTGTTGTTACCAAAAACAAATCTTTTATCACTTAAGGATGTGGTCCATCGATCCTTATTGGCATTTGGAGTATTCCTTGTACCTCTGGGACAATTGCAAACGGGCTGGTTCTGCATCTCGGTTCAGTTCTGATCCATTATTCTTTTTCTAGCCCGAAAAGAATAATCATTTGTACGGGTGACCAAACGAATGTGTACTTTTAATTGAACACGTCTATCTTGCTCAAAATTTCGTCCTCTTCGCAACCATGGAAAGAAATAGGACCTCTTTACGTGTAAAATTGAAGATATAATGCCCGATAATCCTTAAGGCCTTGAAAATATAAAACCTGCAAAGGGAGAGTAAAACCCAAGGTAGTTCCATTCTAAATATGTAAAATGCATGTTTTAATACCCTAGATTTCACACATAAATGTGCTCATCAAACATCATATACATCTTATAGAGGATTCCAAACCATCCACGGAACCCCAAAGAAGAGCTAACCCAATGATGATGGAAGCTATTAAGAAAGAGATCTTAAAGTGCTTGGATCATGGAATAATTTATCCTATTTCTGATAGCCAATGGGTAAGCCCAGTTCATGTAGTGCCTAAGAAGTCTGGTGTGACTGTAGTTCCCAATGCAAATAATGAACTAATTCCAACCCGTGTCCAATCTGGGTGGAGAGTGTGAATAGACTACAGGAAACTTAATGTGGAAACCTAGAAGGACCACTTACCATTGCCATTCATTGACCAGATGTTAGAGAGGTTAGCTGGACATGAATACTATTGTTTTCTTTATGGATATTCCGGCTATAACTAGATCCCAATTGCTTTAGGGGACTAACATAAGACCACTTTTACATGCCCATATGGAACATTTGCTTACAGGCGTATGCCTTTTGGGCTTTGTAATGCCCCTGCTACTTTTTAACGATGCGTGATGAGCATATATTCTAACATGGTCGAAATATTCTTAGAAATATTTATGGAGGACTTTTCAATTCATGGGAATTCCTATTCTGAATGTCTTCATCATCTTTCTCTAGTTTTAAAAAGGTGCATATCTAAGAATTTGATTTTGAATTGGGAGAAATGCCATTTTATGGTTAAATCTGGTATTATTTTAGGCCATGTAATATCCAAGGAGGGAATTAAGGTAGATAGAGCCAAAGTGGATTTAATTGATAATTTACCACCTCCTCAATCTATTAAGGACGTCCGATCTTTTCTAGGGCATGCAGGCTTCTACAGAAGGTTTATTAAGAACTTTAGTCAGTTAGCCCAACTTCTCACTTCATTACTTACCAAAGATCAAACTTTTGAGTTTTCTAAAGAGTGCCTAGAATCCTTCAAACAACTTAAGAAGGAGTTGACCAATGCACCCATTGTTTAACCACATATTTGGACTGAACCTTTTGAACTTATGTGTGATGCTTCAGATTTTGCCATAGGAGCGGTTTTGGGTCAAAGGATTAATAAGTTGCCCACTGTCATTTATTATGCTAGTAGGACCTTAAATGATGCACAACTCAATTATACAACCACTGAAAATGAATTTTTAACCGTTGTGTTTGCATTAGAAAAGTTTCGGTCTTACTTAGTTGGTTCACATGTGGTGGTGTATACTGATCATTCTACTCTCAGATACTTAGTTCAGAAGAAGGATGCCAAAGCCCGTCTCATTAGGTGGGTTTTACTTTTGCAAGAGTTTGATTTAGAAATTAGGGATAAAAAAGGAGTTGAAAACCTAGTTGCAGACCATTTATCCCAGCTTCCCAATTCCTTGAGTGTCGATTCTCCAGTCAACGAGAACTTTCCAAATGAACAGTTATTTGCAGTGTCCAGTGAACCATGGTTTGCTGACATTATCAACTTCTTAGTTTCAGGTATGACTCTGGATCACTGGTCCACCCAAGATAAGTATAAATTTCATTCCCAAGTTAAGCACTTTTTCTGGGATGATCCTTATTTGTTTAAGATATGTCTGGATCAGATTATCCGACGATGTGTTCCTGATCATGGGCAACATTCTATTATCTCTTTTTGTTATGATCATGCATGTGGTGGACACTTTGGACCTAAGAAAACTGCTGTAAAGGTTCTCCAATGCGGATTTTATTGGCCCACTCTTTTTAGAGATGCTTTTGATTTTTGCAAGGCTTGTCCTACCTGTCAGTCTTTTGGCCGTATCAATAAGAGGAACATGATGCCCCTCAACCCTATTTTGGTAGTTGAGATCTTTGATGTTTGGGGCATCAATTTTATGGGACCATTCCCTAATTCCTTTGGGAATTTGTACATACTTTTGGCCGTTGATTATGTTTCTAAATGGATAGAGGCCATACCTTGTAAAACTAATGACCACAAAGTGGTGGTCCAGTTTCTCAAAGAGAACATTTTTTCCTGCTTTGGTGCACCACGTGCAATAATTAGTGATATGGGTTCTCATTTTTGTAATTGGCCTTTTGAGGCTCTAATGAAAAAGTATGGGATCACCCATAAGTTATCTACCCCTTATCACCCCCAAACTAGTTGCCAAGTGGAGGTGTCTAATAGGCAGATCAAACAAATCTTGAAGAAAACTGTTAATCCCAACCGTAAGGATTGGTCCCTTAGGCTTATTGATGCCTTGTGGGCCCATTGGACTGCATTCAAGACTGATCTTGGTCAGTCTCCCTACCGTTTGGTGTATGGGAAAGCTTGTCACTTACCAGTTGAGTTAATGCATAAGGCCTTTTGGGCCATCAAGAAGCTCAACTTTGATTTGTCTGATGTGGAAATTCATTGTAGGCTCCAACTATCTGAGTTGGAGGAACTTAGGAATGAAGCCTATGAAAGTTCTAGGATTTACAAGGAAAAGACCAAAGCGTTTCATGATAAATACATTCTGTGTAAATCTTTTGTAATTGGTGATAAGGTCTTATTGTACAACTCTCGATTGCATCTTTTTCCTGGTAAGCTTAGATCCCGGTGGGATGGTCCATTTATTATCTATAATGTATATCCCCATGGGGCTGTGGAGATTTTGAATCCAGGAACAGAGGTAATTTCGAAGGTTAATGGTCAGCGTTTAAAGCCATTCCTCGAGTTTCCTAATACTGGTAGTGAAGAGGTCATGGATCTCCATGAACCTCTTTACACTGATGACTAACTTTTAATTAGGTATGACCCCCTTGCATTGTCTTCGTTTTTAATTCTTTCCATGCATTGAGGACATTGCATGACTTATGTGTGGGGGTGGGAAACCAGTTTCTATTTTTTCCACTTTGTTTTATTTGTTTTTTTTTCGTTTTTTTGTTTTTTTGTTTTTTTGTTTTTTTGTTTTTTTGTTTTTTTGAGCTTGCAAAAGGATGAAGTCCTACTTTGGCTTTTGGCTAATGATCATACCATTCGGTTGCTTGATGTATGAAAATAAAAGTTTTGACTAAGGTACCCATTTTGAACATATAAAAACCCTATTGAAAAGAAAGAAACAAGCCTGTGTCTTGAGATGAGACTTTCTTTTGAAAAATAAATGACCCCTGTTTTATGGTGTTGGACCATATGTAAGTCTGTAGGTTCCTTGTACTTTTGATTTGGAGTTGAGACCTTCTTTTTAATTTGACATGGGTTGACAAATGCACAATTTTAAATGAAATGTGAGATGTGGTATAAAGAAGAATAAGAATTGATTCCCTTGGAACTAGACAGGGCATTGCGCCTCAGGAAGCGTGGTGTCTTGATCGAAATTCCTTGGGAGGAAACTTCTGAAGGAACTCTAGCATCACTGTCTTTGTGGGCATATATAAAAAGCGAGCTACATAGTAACTTGGGTGTCTGGTGTTTGCTCCACCATGTCATTCAGGCCAAAAGTAGTGGAGTAGAATAGAGTTTAAGCGAAAAAAAAAGGAGAAAATAATGTGCAAATGTCATTAATGCTTAGGAATTTGTTTTGGTCAAAAACACTCCAACGCCTTAGTCATTGGTTCCTTATTTCTTCACAAGTGGTTTTGCCTTAAAATAAGGATGTTTTGGAAGAGACGAGGTGAGTTCCAAATTAAGAAATATGCTAGTGCCTAGAATTGATCAAGGGTAATAAAGTTCAAGTGTGGGGGTCCCTTGAAAGAAAAATTATCTTTGCTTTGGATCGGTATGAGCCTTACCTTTAGCCAAGGTTGGGATTTATTTATTCTAAATTTTGGGTGTATATTCACTACAAACACCCACGAGACACAACTCGTCCACTAAGGTAACTTAGGGGTTTAAAGGCTTGTTGCACATGCTAAGTGCAACCGTGATTCCTACGAAAGTGAGTTAGGCTTTTTCTTTCATTTCTTTATTTATTTATCTTGCTCGAGGACGAGCAAAAGTCAAGTATGGGGGAATTTGATGAGCATAATAATGTGTGAAATCTTAGGGATATAAGTGTACATTTTTCCCCACTTTTGTTAGTACTACTTTTATTTTTCTTATTTTTTTTTAGTTTTCAAGTTTACAAGAGAAAGTGCTTAAAATGAATCAAGAACCAGTCCAAATGTGGGACCCACTCATTGGTACCACATCCTCTCTCCTACAAAATCCTGAAGATTATTCTCTCTCCTTACCACCTCACAAGATCTTGAGGATGCTATGCAGAGATTCCTTTATAATTTAATCAAGATTGTAAGATATTAGTTAATATTGCAAGGAAGGAATAAAATTTGTTAATTTTGGAAACGGATTCTCTCTTTTCTCACACAATATCTCAGAGAATGAGGATTTTTACCAAGATTTTATTTTATTTTATTTTCTTTCTTTTCTTAAAGAAGACTTGTAGAAGGAAGGAGGCAAGACAAAAGCCCTATAAAAGCCCCTTCCTCCCCCCTCCGAATTATTATTCCCCTTAGTTTACTATTCTAGTTTATACTTAGTTTTCTTCTTTCTCTCCCTCTCTCACTCTCTTTAGTTTTAGTTCTTCTCTATTTTTGCTTTAATCACTTTTGTAATAGTTTTGTTTTTTATGTCCATTAATGCAATCACTCTTTTATTCTTATTTAGTCTTTTACGTTTATGATTTATGCAATTGAGTTGTAATTTTTAAAGTTATAGTTCTAGGCTTAGATCTAGGTGACAAGATCACAAGCCGTGGAGCTTTTTTTTTTTCAAGTTCAGTTTTTTTTGTTTCAAGATTTGTTTTCTCTAGTACTAGAAATATCAGATTTGGCTTATTCCAGATCTGGTTTTTAGTACTGGTAGTATTTCAAATCACCCAAGCTTTCAATTTCAAGGGTTGAAGTTCAAGCAAGTAGGCTCCTTCAATAGTCTTCTCTCCCCCCTCTCATTCTCTCTTCTGACTACCCTTTCTTTCTTAATTTAGGATTTTAATTTCAGCCGTTACATTATTGCTATCCCTTTCCCCCAAGGTTCATGGCTAGTGTATGTGTTGGCTTTGCCCCTCCTAGCCATAGAACCATCAATTTATTACTTTTATTTTAATTGTCTCCCTTTCCCTAAAGCCAAGTAGAGTAACCCTTGTAAGAGTGACTCTCTGGTCAAGTAAGGAAGCTCATATTATGATGCATCCCTCGGGCTAAGTAGAGAAACCCACCTGTGAGTCTCTCTCTAGCTTTCTCCCCTTTCTTTTACTTTATTTTATTTCAGCATTTTTTCCTTTATTTTTTTTAATTGCATGGGTTGTTTATTTTCACTTATTTATTTAATTTTAATTAGGTGGCTTACGTCTTCAAATTCTTAGATGACGAATGGTTAGGACGTTATTTTAGATACATATGTTTAGGACGGTAGTTAGAATTAGATCACAATCATTAATAGCTTCACTTTTGCATTATTAAAAGAAAAAAAATAAAGTGGCTGCTCTCTCTAAGTTCGACCCGTAGCTACACTGATCTGTAGACTCTGTCATTTGTTTAGTTGGGTAATCAATACCCTCATAAATTATTTGACATAAATGCCATAAGTCTAGGCCATGGTGAAGGAATTTTTGGAGTAGATCCTTGAATCTCTCCATAAGTTTAAAAAATGACTCACTAGGCTTTTGCCTACACTGAAGGATATCACTACTAAGCTTATTGGTCTTGTGAGTTGGGAAAAACTTCTTAAGGAAGAGAATTGTGATCTGTTCCCATGAGGCTATAAAATTTGTGGGTAACCCATACAACCACTTCTTAACTTGGTCTTTCAATGCAAAAGTGATAAACCTAAACTTAACAGCATTATTAGAAAGCTATTGGATCTGAATTAGAACACATGCCTCTTCAAATTCCCTTAGAAATAGGTATGTATCCTCAAAGGTCAGCCCATGGAAGTGGGGCAACATAGTGTTGTACTGAGATTTGAGCTCAAAATAATTGCCCTGGGCTTGTGGTAGAACTATACAGGAAGGTTTGGTTGCTCTAGTAGGGTAGAACCTATCTTTCAGAGATTTAGATGGAGGGTTTTGTTATTGGTCTCCCATATTTTAAGGTATTGATGAGAGTATGGGTATAAGGTCGTCACTTGTTGGATCTCTTCTTTCTAACTGATTCCTAGTATTATGTACCCACCTAGCACTCATACAACAGAAAACTACCTGTACCTAGAATAAGCACAAAAGAATGGAAAAAAAATTTTTTTTTCTTTTATTTTTGATTTTTTTGATTTTTTTTTGTCTTCTTGGGAGCTTACCGATAGGGATCCGAGGTTGCTCAATTTCTGAGGTACTACTACAAGGCAGAACCTATCTTTACCATATTGTGAGGCTTGGTGACCTCCTCCAATATAATTATTATTGCAAGTTGTTCTTCTCAGGAATTCAATAAATGATGAAAGAAAAAGAAAAATATAACACTCCGATTTACCAAAAGAAAGAAAAAAATAACATGGAACTGTCTCCCTGGCAACAGTGCCAAAAACTTATTTGAGTTTTAAAAGTAACCGCAAGCATAGGAATCAATGTAGCAAACAGGTCGAACACAAAGAGAGCAGCCACTTTATTTTAGATTCTTTTAGTAACGTGAAAGTGTACCAATTAATGATTATGATCTTCTTCTAATTATCATCCTAAAACACATGCATCTAAAATAATGTCCAAACCAATACAACTAGAGAATTTGAATTGCAATTGAAATTAAAAATCTAACAATTTGTATCTAGGAATTTAAATACTCAAACCACATAAATAAAAAGTAAAAGAAAAGTGTTGAAATGAAATAAATAAAATAAAAAGGGAAATAAAGCTAGAGAGAGGCACACAAGTAGGTATCTCTATGCACCATAAATAATACGAGATTCCCTACTTGACCAGAGAGTACTCTTACAAGGGTTTTCTACTTGGCTTTAGGAAAAGGGATGCAATATAAATAATGAAAGTAGAAGGATGGTTCCATCGCTAGAGAGGGGCAAAGCCAACACATGCATCTAGACAAGGACCTTGAGGGAAAGGGAAAGCATCAAAGTAAAACTGCAATTAAAAGCCTAAATTAAGAATGATGGGCAGCAGAAGAGGGAATGAGAGGGGGTGAGAAGACTTATATAGAAGCCTACTTACCTAAACTTCAATCCTTGAACTGAAAACTTGATCGATTTGAAATACTACCAACCCTAAAAACAAGATCTGAACTAAATCAAATCTGAAATTTCTAGGCCTGAAGAAAACAAATCATAAAGAAAAACTTGCACTTGAACAAAGGTGCTTCAAAGCTTAGTTCTTGTCACCTAGATCTAAGCCTTGAACTTGGAGAATTAAAATTATTACAACTTGAATAAATTGAATAACATAAACCATAAGGCAGCGGGAACCAAGGTAAGTCTTCTTCCCCCTTCTTCCTCTTCTTCTGCTCCTTCTTCTCCTCTTTCTCTCCTCTCTTATGTTTGAGCACAAGTGAAATGAGGAAATGAATCCTCATTTCTAACTTATAAGTTAAATGGGCCTTTGGGTCCGTTTGGTTGAACTCTATATGGACCAATCGGGTTAATATGAATTTCAGAGCCAGGGAACCCGACTACTTAGGTCCACAATGCGCTCACGTCACGAGGAAGATGTGGATAATGATTTGGGATCATCTAAGACTGCCTATGATGCCAGTGGCAGGATTGACAGGCATCAAAACTTTGACAGTAGCCTGTTGGCTCACCGAAATCAGTCATCGGATTTAGGCCCAGGTTGTTTCCGATGGTGTTATCTTAACTGCTTGCTATCCACCAGCTGGCCCTACACGGATGGTTATCCTCGATCATGCTTATGGTCTTTCAACAACTTTAGTACATTTTGGGATTCATGTGTGGGAGTCAGGTCACTTACTGTGTGGGATTGGAAGGTACGAATCCCCTCCAGTTGGACTGGTATGCAATGCACGAACATGTGGGGTCATCTCTTCCCCTTCGACAATGGGTGGCCATGAGCCAAAACCCAGCTGTACTTCTAATCTCCAATCTGAGACCTATCACAACAGTTCAAATTAGACCGGGTTAGGGCATGGGTGTAACATTCCCCTCACCCTACAAGAATTTCTTCCTCGAAATTGAACTTACTTGGAAAATCAAACAATCCAGGATATTGCTTCAACATCTCATCTTCCCACTCCCATGATGCTTTTGGCTCGGGGTGGTTTATCCATTTCACCTTGATAAAGGAAATGGTGTGATTGAGGAGAACATGTTCTTTTCGGTCAACGATCTTCTCTGGATACTCCACATAGGCAAAATCCTACTCCAACTCACGGGGTATGTAAGTCAAGACATGAGTGAGGTTGGGAATATACTTCCTCAACATAGGCACATGGAAGTTATGTGTACCCTCCAACTCTAGTGGTAAAGCTATCCGGTAAGCTACTAGTCTGATCCTTTCCAGTATGTCGTATGGTCCCATAAACCTCAGACTAAGATTTCCCTTCTTTTCAAACCGCATCACCCCTTTAACTGGGGAGATCCGCAAGAATACCTTGTCTTCAACTTCAAACTCTAAATGTTTCCTCCTGACATCTGCATAACTCTTCTACCTAGATTGAGCTACCTTGATCCTCTCTTTGATCACATTCACCTTCTCACTAGTCACATGTATCAAGTCTGGACCCAAAATATGCCGCTCACCAACCTCATCCCAATAGATTGGAATCTGGCACTTTTTGCCATACTGTACCTCAAATGGGGACATTCTGATGGTGGCCTGATAGTTGTTGTTGTAGGAGAACTCAATAAGGGAAATGCCCTCATCCCAACTATAACTCATATCTAGGGCACATGCTCGGAGTAGGTTCTCCAATGTCTGAATAGTCCTTTCCGACTGACCATTGGTCTGTGGGTGAAAAGCTATGCTGAAATTCAATTGTGTGCCCATAGCTCTATGCACACATGTCTAGAACTTGGAAGTGAATCTGGGATCTCGATCAGAGATAATGTTAACTAGTACACCATGCAACCAGATGATGTTGTCAACATATAACTTGGCCAACTTATCTATAGGAAATGTGACATTGATTGGGATAAAGTGAGCTACTTTGGGCAAGCGGTCCACAACTACCCAAATGGAATCCATACCCTTTTGAGTGCAGGGTAAGCCTGTGATGAAGTCCATGTTAATATTCTCCTATTTCCACTCCAGAATAGGCAGTAATTGCAGTAAACCATGGGGCCTTTGTCTTTCAGCCTTGACTTGCTGGCATGTGAGGCATCTACACACATGTGTGGCCACATCATTCTTTATTTCTTTCCACTAGTAGGACCCCTTGAGGTCCTTATACATTTTACTACTGCCAGGGTGAATGGAGTATGGAGAGCTGTGTGCCTCTCTCAAAACTGTGTCTCTCAATTCACCATCACTAGGCACACATAACCTCCCTTTGAACTTGAGAATCCTGATTTCAGTCACAAAGAAATTCGGGACCTTCTAAGTTCCTTCTTTACACTATGCTATCAGCTTCTGTAACTCTGGATCAGTAACCTGAGCTATAGTGATTCTATCCACTAGACTAGGTTGTACCACCAATTTCGATAGTGATAAGGTGACACCTTCCACTAGTAGCTCCAAATCCAGTTTCCTAGCCTCCTCTATGAGATGCTCATTGGTGGTCAGTGATGCAAGAGTCAGTGAATGGGACTTCCAACTAAGTGTGTTAGCTACCATATTAGCCTTTCCTGGGTGATAGTGGATAGTACAGCCATAGTCCTTCATCAATTCCAACCAATGCCTCTTTCTCATGTTGAGCTCCTTTTGGGTGAAGAAGTACTTGAGGCTCTTATGGTCACTGAAGATCTCACTCTTCTCACCATATAGGTAGTGTCTCCAAATTTTTAGTGCAAAATCACTACTGCCAACTCCAAATCATAGGTAGGGTAGTTCTTCTCATAATCCTTCAACTGATAGGATGTATAAGCAATGACCTTCCCATGCTACATCAACACACAACCCTATCCTAGCTTGGAGGAATCATTGTACACAACCATAGCACCTGTACCAATCGAAGTAGTCAAAACTAGAGCTGATACCAACCTTTGCCTTAGTTCCCTTGAAACCCTTTTCACAAGTATCAGACCACTCAAGTTTCACACCCTTCTGTGTGAGTCGGGTCATTAGGGTAGCAATATGGGAGAAGTTCTCAACAAATAAGTCATCTATCCTTGGCAAAGGATATCGTTTCTTGATGGTTAGCTTGTTAAGCTCCCGGTAATCAATGCACAACCTCATACTTCCATCTTTCTTTTTGATGAACAATACCGGTGTTCCCTATGGAGGCACACTAGGTCGAATGAATCCCTTCTTCAGAAGATCCTGAAGTTGCACCTGTAATTCTTTCAACTCTGTGGGGGCCATACAGTAAGGGGATTTTGACACTGGAGCCGAGCTAAAAAATACGTCGAGTCATCTGGAAATACTTCGGGGAATTCCCTCATGACATCTAGCTATTTTGCGATCAATCGCCATCATCTACGCATCTAAGGTATGTTTTCTTCTTTCTCTAACCTAGTTTTAAGATTTTCTTCTCTGTGAGCTTCGTTTCAATCTCCTAAACTTGGTTTTGCTCTTTGAATCCTTAGGAATCATATTGCAAGCATGTCTAGACGTCCTGTAAGTACTCACCATGCTGTTTCACAAGAGGAACAAGCCGTTCCTACTGAAGCACAGTATGACCCACTCCTATTTTGCTCTATAACTGAGCAAGATCGTTGGGAAAGCTTCGAGTACTGCAATGTGGACCCGGGAAAGAATGTGAGGATGAGGGATTTCTGGCAATTCTGTCTCCATCAATGCATTGAGGCACTTAGGTGGTACCGCATCTTAAAACCCAACAAGAATTACTACCCCAGGCTGGTGAGGTTGTTTTACTCAAACCTCCAGTGCGTGAATAGAGGCACTAAAGAGATACGAATCACCTCCTACATGAAGGGGGTCGAGATTTCTTTTGACATGAGGCGGTTGGCCAACCTTCTGATGGTTGACAATATAAGAGATCTAGTTTATTGCCCACCTTGGACTCCAGCCTATGATTTTCAGAGCCTTGACCCTCTTCAAGAGGTAAACAACATGTTGACCAAGCATGCTCATGGATGGGAATGCACAACCAACTACCTTGCCATTCCCAAGGTTGTCTGCCATGTAGTCTAGTTGAACGTCCTCCCCCCCACCTGTGGGCACTTCGATGAGGTATCTGTGTTGCATGCCTATGTAACTTGCTACATTTATATGGGAGTGTAGATACATCTTTCCTACCTTTTGATGTGTATCATGGTAATTTGGTTTGAGGGATAGGATTGTAGAGTCAGGAACTTATGCTATGGGAGGATACTGACAGACATCTTCCTTCGCTTTGGGGTGAATTTGGAAGGTGAGGGGTGCTTGGGTGATGAGGTCCTAGATTTAAACCAAGACTCCCTGAGGAAGATGACTCTAGATATGGATGAGGTATCACCTGCTAAGGAGGAGGATGAGCATCCTATGGAGGTAGAGGGTGGCAGTGCCAATGATATTGGCGGTGGTGCTGGTGATGTTGGTGGAGTTGGTGGAGATGCTGGTGGTGCAGAGAGAAGAGCTACTGGGGTTGGTGGTGTTCCACCACCTAACCCACCGGCTATGGGTTCTAGGGTTGCTTCCACTTCCCAGGGCATGAGGGGTGCAAGGCCTTATGGTCTCAATAATGTTATGGCCAACCTGGATACTACCACATCACTGTTAAGGAGCATGGACAGCTGCCTCAAGAGTGTGGATAGGACCTATTGTCTTATGGACAATAATAGAGTGTCCTCCGTTGAGGCACAGATGCATGTGATGGTCTTCCATCTTGGCATACCGGTGCCACCTCCAGGAACATATGGTCTAAACCAGGCTCAAAGCCAAGGACAGAGCTAGCAGCAGCAGCAGCAACATCAGCAAGAGTAGTGGTATGCTTGCCACTGTAGTTTTGAGGATATCCCTTTCTTGTTTTTATTTGAGTTTCATGTTTTAGGTTTAGTTGAACTTTTATTTTTTTTCATTTGCTTAAGTTATTTAAGTTCCTAAACTAAGGCTAGTTAGGACTTCTAGCTTTTAGTATTTTATTTTTATGAAAAGGTGTAAGCTGTGTAATCAAGTTCTTTATTTAATAAAACTACTTTGACACCTATGCTTGTCTCCTAATTGTGCAATTCTATTATTGTTGTCTTTAAGATTTTTATTTCAATCCTAATTCCCCAAGTTATGGTTTGGTTGAGATTATGAGTTAAGGCAGAGCCTCACGCTTTGGTACCATATCTGTCACACCCCACTTCTAGTAGACCCAACTTACTATTTAGAATACCAGTTATGTGAGTAAGATACTAACCTGTCTTAAAACCTACCAGGATCTCTGATAGCAGTTCCTTAACATTTCACAATCTCACCTCACAAACCAACCAAAAGTAGTGAAATCAGAGTATAATAATGGAATCACCAAAATAAATGGGGAAATATCTAATGATATCATAATATCAATAACTGAGTTATTCTTTTTAAAATCCTTAAGATTTACACATATCAAATTTAAAAACATAATATCCACAGATCTATATCAAAATAATCAAAATATATGCCAAACACCTCATGGTGCCACGTATGCACAAAAGTCACAAGCACAGTCCTGGCCATGCTCCTCTGCTTTCAGCATCCACCAGTCACTCATTCTATACTCGGGTCCGGAGGAAAGAGTCACTAGCCATAGGCATGACCATACCTGCTGCATCATCTAAAAAGTGTGTATACGTGGGGTGAGCTTTCCAACTCGCTCAGTGAGGGGTGGGGTTCAAGCACACCCAAGAAAAACAATTACAGTAATAATTTATGATGCATGATAGTGTAGACACCCAATTTTGTCACCCTCCTCCAGCTAAGATGAAATGTGAATCTTGGACGCGACTTTTGACTTCTAATCAACAGAGATGATGATTGACTGAAAAACCCATAAACATTCCCCACCGGCATAAAAAATCTGGAAACCCCACGTAGGAAGGAAGAGGGTTCAATTTTGACTTTTCTTATATGAAAGAATCCGATCAAGATGATCGTACAGATGAATAATACTCAAAAATATGATTCTGATGATATATGTGTTGGGATAGGTGCACATGGGGGCTCTGGTATTGGGCATCGCACCGGTGGCCCAAAGTCTTTGCCCAAATCCAGGCTTGAACCGTTGTCGCACTGGCTGGACATTAAGGAAATAAAGTTGCACCTTCTCCACAAGTCCGGGCTTTTGGATGATTGGCAAGCGCTTGATCCTACAAGTGGATGGTTAGCTTCTTTTGTCACCCTTTCTTGGATTCCCATTTCCAGATGGATTTTGTCCATTATAACCCAGTCCTTCTCTTTCATTTGAACCCTTCCTTTGAGAACCAAGAAGATTATCAAGGTTCTTTTGCCCCTGGGTAAAGGTGCAGAGGGTGGAGTTCAACTTGAGGTTTTCTTCCTCCAGTTCACTTACCTTTGAGGTTAGTGCCTCCAATCTCTTATTTAGTGTTTCAACCTCTTTTTCAAGTTTATTTTTATCAGACTCTAATTTTATACTTTCTTCATATAATGCCTCGAAGGCTTCTTGAAGTTCCTCATTAGAGTCCCTTAAAAGTTCAGGTTGAATTCCATATACCTCTTGTCCTTCATCTCCGATGGCCATCAAGGCGAGGTTGGTGACTTCCTCTCCAAATTCACTTTTCTCCTCATCATCATTTGAGTCCCATGTGGCTGCATAAGCCTTTCTTTTTGATTTATTTGGAATTAGACTCTTTTCGATAAATAGGTCACTCGTGTGACAGCAAGTTAAAATAATGCAGAGAAAATAAAATAAGAACAACCACAACACAAGATTTATAGTGGCTTGACTCAATTCGAGTCTAGTCCACTCCCTACAAGAATCCTCTTGTAAGGTATTCCACTAGTTCTCCCTTTCAGTGCAGTTGGTAGGGAAGAAAACCTTTACAATCTTTTTACGGATAAGAGTATCCTTACAAATCTCCTTTCTAGGCAGAGAGACGCCTTTACAATCTCTTTTAGAGGTAGAGAGAGACCTTTCTCTTTTCAGGATAAGAGAATCCTTACAATCCTAAGTAAAGTCTAGAATTGTAAAAACAGAAATTAATAGGAAATAGTGGAATAAGAGGAATACCTCAAGTGTGGTGCAAATGATGAGAACGAATAATAAATGATGAGTGATGCACCTTTTGTAAAGTCCTCTCTTACGGCTTTGACTTGCACAGGAGAAAGTAGAGGACTTTGATTGGGTACTTGAGCCTCTTGTTTGGGATTTGTGTAATAGAATAACTCAAGTAGAAATAAACTTCTTTAATGCTTGCAACAATGCTCTTAAAGCTCTTTCTTAATGAATATTTAATTAAGAGTGATTTGGGTATTTATAGGTGAACTTAGTGAAGCATTTTAGGCAAGGAATCAGGCTCTAACGGACATATTCTGGGTCCACCAGTCGACTGCCATCTGTAGTCGGTCGATAGCCAAGAGCCGTTGTAGGAAAAATATAGCCGTTGGGGCACTTCCAGGCAGTCACCAATCGACCAAGACTTTCAACCGGTCGACCGTCTATGGTCTCGGACAGGTCCGGTTGACCGGGGCTTCCAGCCAGTCGACCGCCAACATGACATGCTCTGTTTTGACAGAATGTTGTCATACTGACCAGTCATCAGTGTTTTGACCATAACGTTTCGGTCTGACTTCAGAATGATCTGAGATTAGTTGCGTTGGAATCACAACTCAATTTCCTACAACTTCTACGAAGGATTCATCTCCTGATACTAATTTTAAGATTTTCTAAAATACCCTTGAATTAGGTTACTGTGTGTTCCACACCACTTAGAGACTTTCCTTACCTGGTCAAGGCATGCTCTATGGTCATTCTAATATGATGTAATGCACATGCATGAGGTGAATGCATATAAGTATGTGGAAATTACAAATTACATTAAAAATTACTAATCTATCCTAGTGGTCTTCTTCTTCACTTGAACCTTTCATTCTTTGGCCCTTCATCTTCTTTCCTTCTTGTTTGTTGTTTCATGTCTTTAAGCTTCATGTCTTGATTCGACTTTCTAAGTGTTTCTTCAAGATAATCACACTTTATCAAACCAAGTTAAAGATGTATGTTTGTTTGTTAACACCAAAACATGCCAAGGAGTGTGGACATGTTTCCCAACAATCTCCCCCTTTTTGGTGATGACAAACAAACATAGACAATGAAACCAAATACAAGAAATAATTTGACTATCTCTGTGTAAATATCAATTGGATAATGTAATTCAGAGCCAGAAAGTAAACAAGGATAGATAAAGTCATTTCCATAAACAATCAAAGATAGATACTGTCATACTATCATTGTCATTGTCAGAAGTAAATATTCTCCCCCTTTTGTCAACAGCAAAAAGGTAATCAAAATGACACAAAAATACTCCCCCTGAGTATGTGCCACATAGAAAAGTATCATAAGTTCAACTTTCCATAAATGTCAAAAGTATATAATAATAAACGATTGAAACAAACATAAAGTTTCAAGAAGAAAAATAATTCCTAATCTACTACATCCTCATCCTCCATGTCCGCCTCGTCATCGTCTTCTTCGTCATCCTCATCGTCCTTGTCGTTGCGTAGGAGCTTGAGAATCTCATTCTGCTTTCTTTCCATTTTTGCCAACTGGGCAAGGATGATGTTTCCAACTTTCTGAAGATCAGCAACATTTGCATAGGCTGATGTCTCATCACTACCTGGTTGCTGTGGCTGGCTGGGTCCAGCAGCAGTCTTTTTGGAGTTTGTGGGCTGCTGGGGAAGAAGATGCATTTTGCGAATGGTGGAAAGATTGATCTCTTAAGGAAATGGGTCAAATGATTCACCAAAAAAATCTACTTGAAAGTGGTCCATGATTTAGCAAATCATCCGTCCATAGGGTAGATTTTCCTTTTAAAGTCTATCACCATGGGTAATCATGGTTTTGAGCAGAATGTAAGGAAGGTTGATGGGTACAGTTTTGCAAACACAATAGGTAAGATAAGCATGAAATGGGGAAACTTCATCTCTATGACCATGGGAGAATGTTGTAAGAGATGATGAGATTGACAATCCTCCCTATATCAGTGAGTTCCATAGCCTTAGTTTTGTGTGTATTAGCATATTCCTTCATGATGCTAGAATACACATAGTCAACATCCATGAATTGTTCTATGTAGGTCTTGGGTTTGTAGTATTTTAGGTCCCCTGTCACAGAAATGTCTAGGATTTCTCCTAAAATCAGGATGTCTATATCTATTGGAACGCCTTTAACATAGGAATGGATCAAAGGGTTGTCACCTTCACCAGAGAAGGTAAGGTTACAAAAGAACATTTTGACTAGATGGGGATAACAATGGGAGTCAATTTTGAGAATGTGGCCCCATCCCAAAGCATCAAAAAGTTCTTTGATGTCATACCTGGACAAAGAGTCAGTATTGATGGTCCTACCTTGCTCTATGTTGCGAGAAATGTAGAGATCCCATGATTCTTGAGCAATGGAGGAGGAGAACCATGTATCTTTGTCAGAGGCCTTCCATTTTCCCTTCTGAGCTACGATTTTCTTGCCTCTATGTGGGCGGTGAGAGTCCATGATGATTAGAGGTGTAAGAGAGAAAGAGATGCAAGGGTTTTGGGAGATGAATAGGAATGAATCTCAAGAGATCTAGGGTAGAAGGAAGTTCTAAGCTAGGGTTTTGGGAGATGAATAGTCGAAATGGGGTTTTAGGCCAAATAGGATTTTAAAGTTTAAAAAAAATGGGTTAAAAAGTCGATTTTAAAGAGTCCAAAATCGAATTTTCGGTGGCACCGGTCGACTGGTTATATGGTGGCGGTCGATCGGTAACCCTTTCGGTTAGAGGCGGTCGACCGACAAACTATTCGATCAGTGCCGATCGATCGGTATATTGGGGCAGTCGACCGGTAGAGTCCAAGAAGTTTTAGAACCTAGAAAAATTATAGCTGTGGAAAGGATTTTTCAAGTCCGGGGCTTTTGGAAAAGAATTTTCAAAAAGAAATGTTTATTCATTCAGCCAAACGGGTTGCAAATGCCAAGCTCCTTCCTTAGGAAACTAAAGCGCTCTTCATCAAGAGGTTTAGTAAATATATCTGCGAGTTGTTTATCAGTCTCAATGAAATCTAGAGAGACATCACCATTTTGAATGGTGTCTCGTAAAAAGTGGTGTCAAATATCAATGTGCTTTGCCCTTGAGTGTAAAATGGGATTTTTACTCAAGTTTATGGCACTGGTGTTATCGCATATGATTGGGAAAGATTCGAAACGCACTCCAAAGTCCTGGAGAGTTTGCTTCATCCAAAGGATTTGAGCACAACATCTACCAGCTGCAACATATTCAGCTTCTGTGGTAGATAAAGCAACGGAGTTTTGTTTCTTGCTAAACCAAGAGACAAGGCAAGAGTCGAGAAGTGACAAGTACCACTGGTACTTTTTCTGTGAATATGGGAACCTGCGAAGTCAGCATCTGAAAAGCTAACCAAGTCAAGGGGTTTGTTTTTGGGGTACCATAACCCAACATCACAAGTGCTTTTCAGATATTTAAAAATTTTTTTTATAACAGTGAGGTGAGATCTCTTGGGATCAGTTTGAAACCGAGCACATGCACATACACTGTACATGATGTCAGGTCTACTTACTGTTAGATATAGAAGGCTTCCAATCATGCCTCTATATCTAGTTACATCCTCAGAAGTTCCATTCACATCCTTTGTTAGTTTCAAGGATGAGCTCATCGGAGCGTTTGAAGATTTTTGACTGTTAATGTCAAATTTCTTTAGCAGCTCCTTGGTGTACTTGCTTTGATTTATGAAAATTCCATTATCAGTTTGTTTTATTTGAAGTCCAAGGAAGAAATTTAATTCTCCCATCATACTCATTTCAAATTCACTGCTCATTTTGTCACTAAAATCAGTACATATTCTCTCGTTGGTTGAGCCAAAAATGATATCATCTACATAGATTTGAACAATGAGTATGTCATTCTTCAGGTTCTTCACGAACAGGGTTATGTCAATCCTCCCCCTTGAGAAGCCACTTTCTATCAAGAAAGTACTTAATCTCTCATACCAAGCTCTAGGAGCTTGTTTAAGGCCATACAGAGCTTTCTCAAGTTTATAGACATGGTTTGGAAACTTAGGGTCTTCAAAGCCAGGAGGTTGAGCTACATATACCTCTTCTTGAATGTATCCATTCAAGAAGGCACTTTTGACATCCATTTGATATAGTTTAAAGTTCTTATGGCATGCAAAAGCTAGTAACATTCTAATGGACTCCAACCTTGCTACTGGTGCATAGGTTTCATCATAGTCTATTCCCTCTTGCTGGTTATACCGTTTGGCAACTAGTCTTGCTTTGTTTCTCACTATGTTCCCATCTTCATCCAGTTTATTGCGAAAGACCCACTTAGCACCAATGATGATGTGGTGGTCAGGTCTAGGGACAAGTTCCCATACCTTGCTTCTTTCAAACTGGTGAAGCTCCTCTTACATAGCTATAATCCAATCACTGTCTTTTAGTGCTTCTTCTATGTTCTTGGATTCGATCCTTGAGATAAATGCAGTGTGATTGCATACCTCTCGGGTTTTAGATCTAGTCTGGATTTTTCCATCTAGATCTCCTATGATGTTTTCTAAGGGATGATTCTTATGCGGAATGACTTCCTTTGGTAGTGTTTCTAATTTTTCTATGGTAACATCATTTGTATCATCAAGAGAAATATCATTAGTTTTGTTCTTAAGTTCATCAATTATAATATCATCATCATCAAAAAGAGATTTTTTTAAGTCATTAGGTAAAGATTCATCAAATCTTACATTCATATATTCTTCAACCATTAATGATTTTTTATTAAAAACTCTATATGCCCTACTGTTGAGTGAGTATCCTAAGAATATTCCTTCATCAGATTTTGCATCAAATTTTCCAAGATAATTTTTGGTGTTTAAGATGAAACATTTACATCCAAAGACTCTAAAGTAGTTTATTTTTGGTATTTTACCAAAGTATAGTTCATAAGGTGTTTTAGAAAGTAAAGGTCTAAGGATTATCCTATTTAGTACATAACATGTTGTATTTACAACTTCAGCCCAAAAATACTTAGGCAAAGAATACTTATTAAGCATAGTTCTTGCAGTCTCTTGTAATGACCTATTTTTCCTTTCAACTACCCCATTAGATTGAGGCGTTCTATGAGCGGAGAAGTTATGGTCAATACCATACTTGTTGCAGTATAAGTAAAATTGACTTATATTGTCAAATTCTCCTCCATGGTCACTCCTTACAGAGGTTATAGTATACCCTTTCTGATTTTGCAATCTGTTACATAGAGTTGCAAATTCCTCGAAGGCATCATTTTTATTTTTCAGAAAAACAGTCCAAGTGTATCTAGAGTAGTCATCAACGATTACAAAGGTGTAATTTTTACCACTCATACTAGATATATTGATAGGTCCAAATAAGTCTAAGTGCAGTAGTTCCAATGGCCTAGAGGAAGAGACAATATTCTTCGACTTGTGGGAGACCTTGGTTTGTTTGCCTTTTTGACAGGCATCACAAAAACTATCTATTTCATATTTGATTTTAGGAAGGTTCCTCATGAGATCCTTGGATGCTATGGTTTGAATCAACTTGACATTTATATGTCCAAGTCTTCTATGCCATAATGAAGACTCACTATGGTTAGAAACCAAGCATGCATTTAAGGAACTTACTTCGTCAAGTATACAAACATAAATATTGTTTTTCCTAGAACCTTTCAGTATTAGATTATCATTTGCATCTTTGATGCAACAATGGGAGACATTGAATTTTACTTTGTATCCAATGCTACATAATTGACTTACACTTAGGAGATTACAGTTCAAATTTTACACAAAGTAAACGTTTGAGATTGAAATACCTCCAAGTTTTATTTTTCCAATACCAGCAATCTTTCCTTTGCTGTCATCTCCAAAGGAGACCCATCCTCCATCGTAGTCCCGTAAGCTTGAGAATAGGTTCTTGTTGGATGTCATGTGTTTGGAGCATCCACTGCCAATGACCCATTCAACTTCCACCTTATTCTTCAAGCAAACCTATAACAGAAATTTAATCGTACATTGGTCCCCATAATCTCATGGGTCCATCATTGTTAGTGTCAAACTTCCCGACTGGAACCCAAATGGTTTGTACTTTTTAGGACTTTGGTTCTGCCTTTGGAATGGCTTTTGGTTTCTTTGAGTCCTCTGCTTTTCATAAGATCCATTTGATCTTTGAGGAGTATAGTATCTTTGAACTCTATGGAGTTCTTGGTTTTGGTATTTCCCTTATGGTCTATAAGTCTCCCTAGGATAGTTCTTGTGTTGGAATCTTCCTTTCTTTTTGAGGAATTTGTTGAATTTCCTCGTGATGAGTGAAATTTCCTTTTCTATGTTGAATTCTTCATCTTCTTCATCATCACTTACTTCTTCGATAGGTTGAGTTGATTTTAGAGCTATGGTTCTCCTTTTCTCAGAATTTGGTTTGTCGGCGTTCAGTTCTACTTCATGCGTTTGTAGAGATCCAAGCAAGTAGTCCAAGGAGATTTTCGTCAAATCTTTGGCTTCTTCTATTGCTATTTTCTTCGGTCTCCAAGTTACAGGTAAGGCTCTTAAGATTTTTCTGACTTTTTTAGCATTAGTATAAGTCTTGCCTAAACCTTTAAGATTATTCACAATATCAGTAAATCTAGTAAACATAGAATTTATCGACTCATTTTCTTTCATAGAGAAGGATTCGTAATCAGAAACGAGTTGGTCTACCTTTCTTTCTTTTACCTCTGCTGTACCTTCGTGTGTGATAAGAAGCATATCCCAAATTTCTTTAGCCATGTCACATGCAATGACTCGGTTGAACTCTTGTTCATTGAGGGCACATTGAAGGAACGTAATAGCACGGAAGTTGTACTGGATGAGGGTGATATCTTCAGCCGTCCATTCTCCTTCATCCTTCTGTACTGTCTTTTTATCAACTATCTTGGTGATGGTGTATGGTCCATTCTCTATGGCTCTCCATACAAGAATGTTGTGACCACACATAAAATTCTTGAATCTACACTTCCAGAAAGAAAATTTCTCTCCATTAAAGTACGGGGGTCTTGAGGCGTTCATGCCTTCTGGTGGTCCTTGGAATGTGGCCATGGTCTTTGACTCACTATTAAGACGATATAGTCTTAAATAAATTGAGCTCCCGCTCTGATACCAATTGAAATAACCTAGAGGTGGGTGAATAGGTTATACTAGTAGAATTAGACTCTTTTCGATAAATAGGACACTCATGTGACAGCAAGTTAAAATAATGCGGAGAAAATAAAATAAGAACAACCACAACACAAGATTTATAGTTGTTCGAATCAATTCGAGTCTAGTCCACTCCCTACAAGAATCCTCTTGTAAGGTATTCCACTAGTTCTCCCTTTCAATACAGTAGGTAGGGAAGAAAACCATTACAATCTTTTTACAGATAAGAGTATCCTTACAAATCTCCTTTCTAGGCAGAGAGACGCCTTTACAATCTCTTTTAGAGGTAGAGAGAGACCTTTCTCTTTTTAGGATAAGAGAATCCTTACAATCCTAAGTACAGTCTAGAATTGTAAAAATATAAATTAATAGGAAATAGTGGAATAAGAGGAATACCTCAAGTGTGGTGCAAATGATGAGAATGAATAATAAATGATGAGTGATGCACCTTTTGTAAAATCCTCTCTTACGGCTTTGACTTGCACAGGAGAGAGTAGAGGACTTTGATTGAGACTTGAGCCTCTTGTTTGCGATTTGTTTAATAGAATAAATCAAGTAGAAATAAACTTCTTTAATGCTTGTAACAATACTCTTAAAGCTCTTTCTTAATGAATATTTAATTAAGAGTGATTTGGGTATTGATAGGTGAACTTAGTGAAGCATTTTAGGCAGGGAATCAGGCTCTAACGGATTCTGGGTCCATCGGTCGACTGCCATCTGTAGCCATTGGGGCACTTCCAGGCAGTCACTGGTTGTTCAGGACTTTCAGTCGATCGACCACCTATGGTCTCGGACAGGTCCGGTCGACCAGGGCTTCCAGCTAGTCGACCGCCAACATGACATGCTCTGTTTTGACAGAATGCTGTCATACTGACCAGTCATCAGTGTTTTGACCATAACTTTTCGATCCAACTTCATAATGATCTAAGATCAGCTGCGTTGGAATCACAACTCAATTTTCTACAACTTCTATGAAGAATTCGTCTCCTGATACTAATTTTAAGATTCCATAAAATACCCTTGAGTCAGGTTACTGTGTGTTCCACACCACTTAGAGACTTTCCATACCTGGTCAAGGCATGCTCTATGGTCATTCTAATATGATGCAATGCACATGCATGAGGTGAGTGCATATAATTATGTGGAAATTACAAATTACATTAAAAATTACTATTCTATCCTGGTGGTCTTCTTCTTCACTTGAACCTTCCATTCTTTGGCCCTTCATCTTCTTTCCTTCTTGTTTGCTGTTTCATGTCTTGATTCGACCTTCTAAGTGTTTCTTCAAGCTAATCACACTTTATCAAACCAAGTTAAAGATGTATATTTGTTTGTTAACACCAAAACATGGCAAGGAGTGTGGACATGTTTCCCAACAATATGATACGTCAACATTAGACTGTCGGATTTCCCGTAATCTTCCCTAGAAAATCACATTTTTTTCAAGCGGATGTCATGCACAGCTACCAGCAAAGCCAGCTAGCCAGCCTAACTAGCCACGCCGGCTAGCCAGCCCAGCCTAGCTTGCACCGCCCGTGCGCCCTCATTGCATATTGTGTGCACCCCTACTGCATGGCCTGCACATCCCCTCGGCACCCTGAATGCACCCCTACTGCATAGCCTGCATGCCCCTGCTGCCTGCCTATGCTCCCCCACTGTATGGCCTGCTCTCCCTTGCCACATAACCTGCGCACCCCCGTCGCACACTGGGTGTGCCCCTGTTGCATGGTTTACGCAATCCCACTACCTGCCCTCGCACCTCCACCGCATGGCCAATGTGCCCCCGTCGTATGGACTACATCCCCCACCGTAAGCTATGTGTACTCCTATTGCATGGCCTTGCGCACCTTGCCTGCACCATGTGCATGCTGCCCTACACAGTACATCCTGCCCCGCATGCCATGTGCCGCACACCAATGCCAACCTCCCCGCACACCCTTGTGCCTAGCCTGTGCCCAACTACACACCATTACCCACACACCTTGTGCATATTGCTCGCACACCCTGTGCCCAAAAACCCTTTTTTACGAAGGATTCTCTCTCCAAGAACCCACTTTTTACCCATTGGACAAAAACGTTCCCCCACCCATTTTGGTCCGAGAACCTCTTTTACCCGGTGTATAAAAGCACTATCCCCCCACTTTAGGCAAGGACCCTTCTTTTGTCCGTTGGATAAAGATGTGCCCTCTTTACCATTGGCCAAAAAGACCTATAAATACCCCCTCCTTTGGATTTAACACACCAAAAACCCACCTCACTCCCTTGTAGTGAAACTCTCCTCCCCTACCCCTCTTGATTTTCTTCGGGTCTTCAGAGCGATCTTCGTCAAGATCCAAAATCTTGTTCAGATCTTCGAAGTGTTCTTCGAGACTTTGAAGATCTTCAATCCAAGTTCTTAGTCCAATCCAGTTTTTTGCTAAAAATAGTATGTTCTTTAAACCCCTCCTTTGAGTGTTCTTGAGTTTTACCCAAGGTAGAAACGCCCCTTTGAGGTTCTTCGGGTCTGCAGAGAGATCTTTGTCAAGATCCGAAACTCTGTTTGGATCTTCAAAGTGTTCTTTGGGCATTTGGAGCTCTTCAATCCATTTTTAGGTCAATCCATTTCTTTCCAAAAATAGCAATTCCTAGCAAAAGCCCTGTTAAAGTGCCCTTGGAATCTTTTCAAAAATAGCCATTCCCAGCGGAATCTCTATCGAAGTGCCACCTCAGCCTAGCCCTCCCCTAGTCTATCCCTAGTGGAAGCCCTGTCGGAGTGCCACCTCAGTCTAGCCCTCCCCTAGCCTATCCCCAGCGAAAGCTCTGTCAGAGTGCCACCTTAGCCTAAGCCTAGAAATATTCCTCCCTAGCTGAAGCTCTGTCCAAATCCAAATCCAAATCCAGAAATAGCCTTCCATAGCCAAAGCTTTGTCCGGATCCAAATCCGAGAGTAACCATTTCTAGCCGGAAACCTATCCGAATACCATCACAATTAGCATCTCTCAAGAAAGCAAGTTGGAGGTCAAGACAATCTTCCCCTGAGCCAGGAGAATCTGAAAGATAGTCCGACCCAGTACTAATCAGGGGCCCACCCCTCTTGACCCGAAACAGGGGTTAAGTTAAGGTATAATTTCTCAACCAACTTGTTATAATGTAGACTTTATATAGACCTTGTTTTAGTGTATATAGTAGTTTGATTTTAATTATGTATATATGCGTGATAACTTAGCCATGCATGTGGAATAGTAATAATTGTGAAAAATGTTCGTTCGTAAGCATCTAGTAGGAAGACCAGTTGAACCGAGCAGATTGGGTGCCTAACACCTTCCCAATTCTGTAATGTGAAACTTACCCTAAATCTCTGGACTAGACCAAATTTCAGGCCCACCCCCAGGTCCTTGGCCCATAACCTTAGGTGGTGACTCCAAACCCCATTTATATGATCTGATCCCCGTATTAGACCATCATCAAACTCCCGTCTGAAATGATGAATTTTATACTCCTAGGAAATAGGCCTCCGCGTATCTCCAAGTGGCGATACGATGGTGTGGGGCCTACAAGAAAAGCACACACGACATGAACCCCTCCCCTCACATGAAAGAGAAAGAGAGAGGAGAGAGGTCAGGATGCAAGTCCAGTTTTCCCCCAAGGGAAGAGAGACATCTCATCATCTCCGGCCGCTACCCTCACAGTGGTGACTCCACTAGGGACTAAATGTCAAGCTTCTGATACTAAATGTTAACTTTAAATGAAAGAACATTTTCCACCACCACATTTTTTTGAAAATGTGTTTGGCTAACCCCATGTTTGTAATTGTATTCACTAACCGCATTATGCATCGTGCTCAAAGTGAAATCATTTGGCGAGGGTACTCCCTGTCATACCTGCACCCTTGAGGAGGTCAGTGCATGACATACTGGGTTCTCTGAGAGCAAATGATACCGGCTTCCTGTGCAAGAGTTGAAGGTATCATCAAACGATGAGGATGTTGTAATTGTGCCAGCACCCTCAGGAAGGTCCACGCACTTTATGACATTCTGAGATCGAATGAGTCATCAAACGGTGAGGATGTCTATAATTGTGCTAGCACCCTTGGGGAGTTTTGTACACTTTATGGCATTCTGAGATCGAATGATGGTTACCCTACATTACACTTTTACACACAATCACTCATGGTTCCACCACCCCGCAGCCAGTTGCTTAACCTCGTCTGTAGTCACGAGTAATGGGCAAGGAAGTCACCCCCTTGATCTTGTACCTACGGGTATATCAAAAGGATCACACGCCTTATGTTTATAGATCCTGTCAAGGAAGCCTTGCTGGTCCTATTGCATCCACCGCATGTGTGCATCATGTAGAAAATAGATGAAGAAGTTAGGAGCGCCACAAGCTAACTATAGAACTTGTTTGCGGTCTTGAAAGTGAATAATCCTATATTATATTCCCATTGTAAAGAATTGCTTTGCTAAGTGGGTTTCGGATAAAAGGTGCCCCTCCTCCTTAAGGAAAAAGTCCAGATACGTGACTCAGAGGCAATCCCGTTAGAGTCACGTCAAGTCCCGAGAAGTCCCAAGAAAATCAGGAGGAAGGAGACCTAGTGGGAAAAAGAATAAGGAAAGCATGACTTTATTACATGGAATGCCTTATAGGAATACTCTCGACAAGCCATTTGTATGAATCTCCTGCTTATGACATTGGGTGGACTAGGGGCATCGAACCCTATCCACCCCCTAACATTAAGCGGACTAACTTTGGATGGATCATTGGTTGTTAATTTAGTGAATGTGTGAACAAGGGATTGGGAATTCAAGAATCCTAAAATAAGCCACTTTTGGTTCAGGCACAATTCCACACCTCAAGTATTCTTCGCGATCCCTTTGGACGCGTCAGGGTAATCGGTTGACTTGTCTAAGTTCAGTGTCACCTCCATCGTCTTCTCACAACTGTCTACCACCAAATGATTGCAACCTAGTTAGTATGGATCCACATAACTCTAAATCACCCAAACAAGCCTAGGTCTATCCCATGGAGACCTTGCAAACAAAAATGGCTGAAGTCAAGAGAGGGATAGCTCAAATATTACATACACTTTAGAACCCTCCCAGAGCTAATCTCAGGAATGAGCCGGCACCAGCTACGGGAGAAGTGGAACATAATGGAGTTACAAGTTATCATAAGAACTCTTCCTGAGTTGACTCAAGGGAACCCGAGCATGTCAGACCAACTAGTCAGAGAGGATCTTCACCTACCCGTCCAAATGGTTAGCTAGGGGCCTATTCTAAGGTTCCTCCTCCCAGGGCGGTGATTGAAGATGAAGAAGAGGAATTTGCAACACACATCCGTATTGAGCCTCTAGAGACTGAAAAAGAAAGGAAACTCAGAGAGTAGTTAGAGACGTTGGAGAACATGATTCGAGCAGGAAAAAGCTCAGAAGGCCAAGCAGTGGATTTATAGGAAATGAGTTTCTTTTCTGGGGTAAAAATTCCAAAAAATTCAAATGATAGACTGACAAGTTTGATGGATCAGGAGACCCCAAGGCTCACCTCAAAGTCTTCCTCAGTATTGCCATGTCATGGCAATTGGCAGACAACCAAATGGGGCAAGCCTTCATGCTAACCCTATCAGGGCTAGCACTAAGGTGGCTCACGTAGTTGGAGTCATCTCAAACTCAAAATTGGATGACAATGGTGAAAGCCATCACCAAACAATACTCATATAACACCGAAGTGGATGTGAAACAACGAGAGCTAGAGACTTTGGGATAACAACCTAGAGAAGGATTCACCGCTTTCTTGATGAGGTTCAGAGATAAGGCCGTCAAGATGGCAGATCAGCCTTCAAAAGTAGAGCAAGTGGAGATGTTGATAGAAAACCTGTCAAAGCCCTATTATGATGTTCTTTACTATCAGCATTTGCAAACTTTTGATGCCTTAATAGCCACCGAAACACTTGTGGAGAACAGAATTTTGAGAGAGGCCTAGTATCAAAGGTCATCCTAAGATGCAAGCAAGAACACCCGAGTCAGATGGGGAAAGGATCCAGAAACTAATATGGTGAATGCAAATTAGCAGCCAGACTCACCAGCCACTTCTTCACAGTCATTCATAATACAAGCAGTGCACCCTCCCAGAAGGCCCCTCATCCGAGAAGGTAGTTTTCTGACTTGGGAATGCCCGTAATGGCAGCATATGAGCAGTTAAAGAAATAGGGATTGCTAGGAACAATGGCTCTAAGAGTGATCAGCAACCCTCCTCCAGCTTGGTATAGGGATCATGAATATTGTGCCTACCATACTCAAAAGGGGCACAACAGTGAAAGATGTTTGGGTCTACAGCATCCAATTCAGGACCTGGTAGACAATAGAGCCATTAAGGTCAAGGTCAAGTAGCCTCCCAATGTCAACACCAATCCACTCCCTGATCATGTGAACAATCTAGATGAAGAAGCCACAAAGAGTGACCCCACTAAAATCATTGTACCTAGAGCTCGGAAGAACCATATGAATGCCCATGCTTACAGGAAACTCATGAGTCAAAGGGCTGGAATCAAAAGGACTCCCAGAAGAAGAGTCTCATCAGAAGAAAAATAAAAAAATCAGACACCCACCATTCATCCTTCCTCATCAACAGAAGGGTCCACAACACCTCATTTCTAACCCCCACCATACCGTCCACCTTTACCATATTTTCAAACTCCGCCATATCAATAACCTTTCCCCCACCATCAAAGTGGAGGAACCTCTTCATCCTATCACCCCCAATCTTCATATCCTAGCTCCCATATCACTTCATCTTCATACCATCCTGCTTCATACCCCTCATCACCCTCATACAAGCCCCACTCTCAAGGATCAGAGTATAACCCTAAGAAGGATGGACGGATGGGTACGATTGGAAGGATATGCTTGCACTACTAGATTCCCTAAAAATGACCTCATCAATAGGGTCAGTGAATGCAATAGGAGAAGACCAAGAAAGTGATCCCACTTCTCTAATTGAGCCCGTTATATTTTTAGAGGATGATCCAGAGGTAATTGAAGAGATTGCAGTTGATCTTCTCAGAGTAGTAACCACATTGGCCATAGGGGAACAGGTTAAGGAACACATCTCCCTAATCTATATAGGAAGTGACACAAAGGATGATGAGTCAGGATTGGTCCAAGTTCGAGCCATTGATGTCAAGACCATCCCTATGGAAATTTTCCAATCCATATGCTCTGAATACTATGAGCGTTTGGATGCCGGAGAATATGATGGTCTAGAGGAATCTGATGAAGAACCAAATGAGGGGGAAATCAATGAAAAAGAAGATGATGACAATGATAATGAGGATGGGAATGAAGATGAGAAGGATATAGATGACTCCGAATCTTAGGAAGATGATGAGTATCTAGACTAGGATGACTACCTAGGGCCTGGGTACAATGATTATAATGATGAGTCAGAATACTACTCACCAAAACATCTGACATGTTTCTCAGTCTATGCTATTGGTGGAGATGATTTAATAGCTGATCTGATAGGTGGCATTTACCCTTCCCTCTGTATGGGAGGAGATGATTCTACGTCAAATTCAGGAAGTGATAAAAGATATAGAGAGCCGATGCAATTTTATCTGGATGAACCCGAATCCACATTAGAGATGGAGGAAAAGTTGTGTGAAGTGTACTACAACACATTGAGAATGCAGGAAAGGGTGGAAGAAATTGACAACATATAGGTGAAGAAACTATCAGTGATTGTTACTACCGTGAGTACTTGGATGATCTAGAAGAAATAGGGCCAGATGACACTTTCGTAAAGGTGGTAGATGCTGCATTACAACAGCTTTCCAATGCATTCAAGAAGCTACAATCCAGGGTTATGGATATTTGTGGAGGACCTCGACTTCCCACCCCAAGCAGGGAAGGAGAATAAGAAGATGAAGTGATTCTATGGTAGGGATAATCACCCTAACAAACAGTGATGATGAAGATTGCTATCCCACAGAGATTTTTGTAAAGAAACCTGTCGACGTGATGGAAACTAGAAGTGGGAAAGACTACAAGGGCAAGGCTCTAGTAGTATAACAACTAAGGGCTAATGAGGCCGAAACTAGCAGCTTGAAGAAAGAACCAGAGAACCCAATCTTGGCTCAACTCAAGAAGTCCCAAGCAAACATCTCAACTTGGGGATTGTTGATGGCATCTCCCACACACCGTGAAGCAGTCTGAAAGTCCCTCACTAATGTGTAGGTGCCAATCGAAATAAATCCGACACATCTCACACATATAGTAGGGGCAATATATGCGGTGCAATCTCTGATGTTCTTGGATTCAGAGCTTCCCAAGGGGGTCCAGCACAATCGAGCTCTCCATATCACAGTAGAATGCCTTGAAAAAATGGTTCCCTAAGTTCTTGTTGACAATGGGTCTGCTTTAAATGTGCTACCATTGAGGTCGGCAAAGAGTATTGGCATCAACTTGGAAGAAAAGCGGCCAACTACCCTAACTATAAGGGCATATGAAAATACCAAGAGGAAGATCCTTGGCATTATTACCCTTGCTATAAAATTGGCCCGGTGAAGTTTGATATTGATTTCCAAGTCATTGATATACCGACAGCCTTTAACATGCCCTTGGGAAGGCCTTGGTTGCATCCTGCGAAGGCAGTGTCCTCTAGTCTCCACAAAAAAATGAAGTTCATTCATAAATGTAAGGAGATCATAGTAACCGGAGATCCTGAAGTGGTTAATACTTTGGCCAACATTGAAAATGGAGAAGAACATGACTAGGAAGTCCAACTAACTAGTTTTGAATTAGATACAACTTGTGCAGCCATTACCAAAGAAGGGCAAAAGGAGGAAGTCCCAGCTAACAATGAAGCCATCTGGAGTTTGCCAGTGAATCAGATGATGAAGAATATGCAATATTTTCCTGGCATGGGACTGAGGAAATATCATCAAGGAGTTCCAAAGCAGCCTAGTTTGGCGTTTAACAAAGGAAATAATGGTCTTAGGTACACTCCTCTGACCACCAAGGGGTAGAAAGTACTGAGGATGACTAAGAAGATCTCATTCTCTTACTACCCTACTCTCAATGGGTATGTTTTAAAAGAAGGAGAGGATTTCCCCTTTTGTGGAAATATGGAGCCATGGTTTGATGAAACTGCAGCAAAGATGCAACCAGGATTTGAAGTGTTTTTTCAAGACGAGTTCGACTGGGTGACTCATGAAGTGGAACAACAGAAGATGTCAGTCAATGAAAGTGACCAAGATAGTTGCATCACTGGGATAGGAGAAATTACACTAATTGAGACTGGGTCTTCCTCTGGTGATCCTACAACATTGATCCAATCGAAGGAGGCACCAAGTCCTCGAGTTCTCCTAAAAAGAGAATGGGAAAAGAAGATAAAGCTCACCTGGAGTTTGCCGCTTCCTATTGATTTGAAAGGCTTCATTTGCTCCCTCCTACGAGAGCTAAGAGCCCGAGAGTTGTATGAGGTCAAGCCTCATCCTTTTAGAGGAAGAAGTACATATGCAAACAAAGAAGAGAACAGAGAATGATGGTCTGTATGTATTGTGGCCGAACCAACTGCAATGGGAAGTCTCATGAAGGTGGACAAAGATGTGACCGAGGCACC